>NC_022011.1:78067734-78097052 GCF_000317375.1 Microtus ochrogaster | reverse complement strand
AACTAATGGGTCAGGCAGTGATTAAAAGAATACAGTTTCCGTGTAATTATTTCGGGGCATAAGCTAAGCTAGCCATGTGGGCGGCCGGGTGCGGGGGGGACGGAGCCCCGCCGCTCTTAATTCAACACTTTAAGCGTTTATAAAAGCAATGACATTCTGGAGCCTTGCTCTAAGTGCCATATGCTACTCTCTTGCGCACTTGCCTCAAAAACCCAACACTGCACTGAGTAAGTAATGCCAAGAGGTGAGGGGACAGTTTAAAGTGAAGTTCAAGGCTTTTAACTGCTACGATAGTGGCCCAGTGATTGATTCAGCCTCATTATTTTTTTGGTTGTTATTGTTACAGACTCACAAATTAGCATTTTCGGAGATTTGTCTTTAGAAACAAAATACCTTCAAATCTAGATTTGATCACTTGGTTTTATATGGACATTACAAGTAAAAGGCAGATTTAAACTTTTAAAAAGCCTTTCTTTGCCATTTGTAAATTTAATATTTTAATAGTTTAAAAATTATTTAGGCTTCTTTTTTTCATTTTGAACTCTAACATCAAGACTTGGAAATGCTTTAATAAATTATTTATTTCTGTTTGTGTACACATGCTTTTCTTGCATGTATGTCTCTGCATCACATGTGTTTCTATAAAGGCCAGAAGAGGGCAGGCATCTGATCCTCTAAGACTGGAGTGACAGACGTTTTTGTCTTTTTTGTTTTGTTTTTTTGGGATAGGGATTTTCTGTGTATCTCTGGCTATCCTGGACCTCGCTCTGAAGAGCAGGCTGGCCTCGAACTCATAGAGGTCTGCCCGCCTCTGCCTCCCTGAGTGCTGGGATTAAAGGTGTGCGCCACTGACCCACCAAGTAGATGCTGGAAGCTTAAGTTGTTTCCTTTGCCAGAGCTAACAGGGCTCTTAACTGCTGTGACATCTCTCCAACTCAGAAAATACTTTAAAAAGATATTAAAGTGAAAACATTTAGAAACTTCAGAATTGAAAACTAGACAGTAGAGAGAAATAAGACAGATGTGGAGTCAACAAGGTAATATAAATCTATTGTGAATTTAATAATTAAAACATCTTGAGTAGTGTTCAAGAAATCAAAAACATTTGTACCTTCTTCTACCTCAGTGCATCTTATATATGCAAAAAGATAGTTATTTACCTGATGCTTACATTTAATAAAATATCCCCAGAGTTGATCAGACCATTGTATACTTAAATGTGAATTTTATAAGTACTCTTTTGTTTGCTAAGAATTTCACAGCAATGCAATGATATAATATAAAACATTCGAATTAATGTTACTGCTTCTTCCACAGTATAACTGAATTGATATCAGTGAAGAACTATCGCCCTAACAGTTGAGTGTCATTAAGTATTCCATAACCCACAATCCCATTACCTCACGTGGCTCAACTTCTTCCCATCCATCCTTATCCTAATGGTTCTGCCATTTGTTCATGCAGTTGGTTGGGATCAGCAGGTGAACAAGAATCTAACACCATTAATTAAAACGATCATCAGTCATATTCATCTTATTTTGTGTTAACAACGCATTAAAGAATTATTGAGACTCATTTAACATATGCACAGAGGCTGTTTGAATAAGAATGGCATCCATAGGCTCATATAGCTGAATGCTTTAGGGAGTTCCAATTACCAGGGAGTGCAAGTTGTTAAAAGAATTAGAATGATTAGGAGGTGGCCTCACTGGAGAACATGTGTCACTGGGGGTGTCCTTTCATGTGTCAAAAGCCCATGTCAGGCACAGTCTCTGTCTCTGTCTCTGTCTCTGTCTCTCTCTCCCTCCCCATCCCCCTCCCCCTTCCCCTCCCTCTCCCTCTTCCTCTATGGATCAGGATGTAGCTCTCAGCTACTTTTCCAGCACTGTGTTTGCCTGACACCATGCTCCTTGGCGTGATGATAATGGACCAAACTTTTGAAACTACAGGCAAGCCCCAGTTACACGCTTTCATTTATAAGAGTTGCCTTGGTCGTGGTGAGTGGTAACTAAGACATGTATCAATGGGAAACCATTCCTGCCATAATAACAAGCACCATTGGCGCAACTGACCAATCCCCACAGTCTCTGAGGAATAGGTTCTCTATGAGAGACATCAGGAGACTATCCAGATGTCCACAGTGAGTCTTCCAGAAGTCTGCCAACACTCATCCTACAAGTTCCACAACTCAGAGTAACATACAGAGGAAGAGAGGCTGCTCCAGAGGTCATTTCAATGGCACCTCAGGGATATTCCCCTAAGTTGCTGTCACTTAAGGTATGGAAGTTACACTGTCCATACAGAACCTATTTGTTACATTCATCAAACAAAGTCAACATGTATTTCCTGATCATGATTTGACTAACATTTTAGCAACTTCTTTAGAAGTGTTCTCTGCAACTGATGACTTGGTAAATAACCCCATCAGGCTTGCAATTCCTTCAATTAAGATTGACAGAGCTGCATCTTCTACCTTGAGAGCCCTTATGGGCTTTTAGAGGAACTATTAAATTGTTCCTCGGAGGCCATTGTGAGATTAAGTGGATGCTTTTCTCAGAAAAATGCAGATGCAAAAAGGTTAAAAATGATGTTTCCAAAGCAACAAAAGACTTTTTTTTATCCTGTGGGGCTCTCACGTGCAAAATCACAGAGGCACACCCAGCTCCAGGCGTTGCTCACACGACAGCAGTGGAAGAGCAACAATCAGGTTAGCTTCACTATGGTATCTGAGGATCACAGATCAAACACACACTCATTCCATTAACTTAGCCCCTCCCACACTGTCCTTTTGTTGCTCTTTGCTGGGAAAAGGAAAACATAATTTATTTCAGACTTTGATGTAAGGCTTTCAGATGTTTGATAAGTCTAATTTTCTCTCAATCTGCTTCTAAAAAAACATATGTCTTCAGGAGTTTGGGAGATTGAAGGTACGGGGAAAGTTCCATGCGTATTTCCGGATTTATAAACATTAAGAATTCTGATTTTGATCTATTTATGGTGACTAATCGAAATAAAAAGCTTTTTAAAAGCCTTTATTCTAAGTAACCACTTCTAATGTTGCTAAGTTCAGCAATTCCGCCCTATCCCTCTTTTTGCAATTTCTCATTTTTTTTTACTATGATTTATTTTGACTGCTAAATCCCCGAGTCCCCAGTACAAATATACGAGACTACTATTTCCTATTTAAAATGACATATCCCACAAACCAATAGCAATACCTTTTTTTTTTTTAAAAAAAATATTTCCTGGGACAACGCCTTCAAGGAAAAAATTGTGATATTTACTGCACAATATAAAATCATCAACTATTTTTGCTGATGCTTTTTCTTTGAATCACAAGAATCAGACAGTAAATAATTAAAAGTTACATGTAACTTTTTGCAGTCAGAACTTTTCATTTGCTAACGGACTTAGGCAAACTAATTGTGGAGTTGAGAAAGAATAAAGCAGGTTAATTAAAGCCAATGAGAAGCTCATTGTGTAGCAATTATGAGAACTACACAGTTCTTTTAATGGAAAATAGATGCAAAAAATAAAGATCAAAGTGTAACCACAAGGAAAAAAAACAATAAAAATCCTAGGTCTTTCATATAACGGCAGTAGGCTGTTTTATAATTATTTTAAATAAAGAGATCACCACCCTCCTGTTTAAATAGTAAGTACTCTTCAGAGAAATAGCATGCTATTTTGAATTTCTAAGGAAGTATGGAGCTGTAAAAGACTGATTACGGGTTCTTTTTTGAGAGTGGATTATAGTAGAGGCAGGATGAGGAAGAAGAGGAAGGGAAGGGCCATTTCATTCACCTTGAATGTGAGTTTTATTTTCTTCAGAATGCCCCTTACAGCTAATCCCGAAATCCCAAATACCCCCTGCCATCTGCCACACTGACTTTCTCATTTTGTTTCCAAGAAAAATAAGGCCATTCTTTCTTATATTAAGACATGTTCCCATTTTTAATATATCTAATCTTTTACTTCTCTCAAAGCAGCTGTTTCCTGGAAGGCCTGCTGTACAGCATAGAAAGATATTTAAAAGTTAAATAAATAAATAAAATCTATGCCACAGAGAGAGCAGAAACCAAAGCTGATTTGTCCTGACATCATAAATCCCCGACTTCAATATATGCTTTAATGAACATTCTACAGAGATGTATGAAATCATTCACGACTTATTGCTATATATTAATTCTTACACACTTAAAAAATATACCACAAGATGCTTCTGAAGAGAGTTTCAAATATCGTTAACCTGTTGTGTATGAGTGTGTGTACACAGGTGTGCGTGAATATGTGTGTGTAAACTCTGTGACTGTGTTTGCTGATGAAAGCGTGTGTCTAAACTAGAGGTTGACATTGGATCTATTTTTTTTCTCGTTTTTGAGATGCAATGATACCACACCCACCCTTTTATGTAGGTTGTGGGGATCTGAACTCAGGTCCTAATGATTACCCAGCAAGCACTCTACTTACTGATCCATCATCCCAGCCCGACTCAACAGCAACTCGGTCTTATTACAATCATGGGTTTCCTCGGGCATTAGAAGAAAAGGAAATCCGGCCAGTTCTATACATCAGCTTTATGCATTACTAAAACACAGACTTTAGTGATGACCTGAAGAAAGTTGTGCTCTGGGCTGAACAGTTTCTGCACATGGAAGAATACTGAGGCAGCAGGACTGTGTGCCTTGTGGTGAAACCACAGCCGACAGGGAGGAGCAGGGATGACAGGATGCATAGGTATAGGCACCTTGTATTCCAGCATAGCGCATGCAAAATTAGTCTGTCAAACTTAGCAGCACATTGTTAGCAAAGACAGATTTATAAACGTTATTAACATATCTGTAATGTACAGTAAAAACAAGTATACTCATTATCTGAGGCGTTACTATTTCTTCACTGGTCAGACTTACCACTGTGTCTCTACAGAAACCACGATTGGTTATGAACCTTGTTCTCTTAGCCAACTAAATTTGTTCTGTAGGGAACGTAATTTTGTGACCCAAAGATTCCTGCTCCCAGCTCTACCTACAGGATTGTTTTGGGGTTGTTGCTGTTGTTGTTTGATTTTCTCATCTTTCTCCTCCCACCTTGAGGATGCATTGCACGCCGTGGTGCTTCCTTTTCTTTCTTCCTTTTTTTTTGTTTTATTTAATTTTTTAAGATTTTTGCATACTATCCCCAGTTTCCCATCCCCTTTTTTTGCATCACACCCACCTCCCCAATCCCACCACCACCCCTTCCTTAGAGGACATAGGGCCTCCCTTGGGGAGTCAACAAAGGCTGGCATACCTAGCCCCTCCCACCTGTATTAAGGCTTAGCAAGTAATCCTTTCATAGGGAAGGGACTCCAAAACATCAGTTCATGCAACCAGGATAAATCCTAGTCCCATTGCCTGGGGCCACCCCCACAGACCAAGCATTCAGAGGGCTTAGTTCAGTCCCATGCAGGAAGGATCCTAAGTTCTCAGTTCAGCCTCCAGGAGTTCTCACTAGTTTGGGTCAGCTCTCTCTGCTGTTTCTGCAGTTTTCCCAACCATGATCTTTCTTTCCATTATCCTTGCTCATATGATCCTTCCTCCGTCTGTTTCCTATTCTTACCCAAGCCCTTTAACACAGATTCAAGGGAAAGCCAGGCCTGCTTGTTCCTCACTCCCCAACGTCCTTGGCCTACTCTGACTGACTTTAAGGCTAGGTAGGGACCAAGGGCTACATGTTAACTCTCTCTTATTCTCTCTCTTTTTTTGTCTTTAAGAGACAGAATTACTCTGACCTGAAGCAAGATTTCAAAAGAACTATATTGCAGCAGAAAAAGTCTCCATTTTAGTATTTGGAGATTAGTAAAATAGCCCTGAGTTAGAATTTAAATTCTTGAAATATCCTCTGCTGGGTTCTACACGAGGTTCTGTTATTCCCCTTTTTTTTTTGTTATTGTTGTTTTCTGAGATAGGTCGTACTCACACCACATGGGCTTGGAACTCAGTATATAGCTACCATATAGTACCAGCAGGCATTGAAATCCTGCTGCCTCAATTTTCCAAATGGTGGGCACTACCATGTTCTCTTTTGTCCATTCCCTCTCCCTGTGAGTACCAGCTCAAAAGTCCCTTTCTTTAAAAATCTGCCCAGGCTTCCCAGTGAGAACTCTACTACCGCCACACTTAACATTTTAACCTATTGCTCATTTCCCCTTCATTTCCCTAACTCTGTTCAAATCCATATTTTTTTTTGCATTCAATTCTCAAATTTCAACACATCACGTCCACTTTAGATTTTTCCAGGCATTATTTAATTTGCTAGCTGACTGAAATGGATGGCTTGTCGACAGAATTTGTGTCTGAAGGCTCTAGGGGTTGAAAGGCTGAAATCAGCAGGACAGCCTTTCGGGTGCTGCCGGAACTCACTCCTGTGGCAGAAGGAATGGCATAACTCTTGCAACATTCCTGAAGTATCTAGCTCCTAACTGCACAGACTGAAGTCAGGCTTCTAATGTGTGACCTCTAAAGAAGACACCAATATCTCTGTCCACAGCAGCCTGTTAGACTAGACAGCATGCTGTCGTTGGTAACTTATGAAAGCCTAGAACAGAGTCCAGCATCTAGTCGGTGACCAATAAATACACCCCAGTTAAGTCAAGTCTCTCTATGTAACCAACCACCTCTGCTTCCTTTTCACAGCCAGTAGCACAGTTCTGGTTTCTTCTCATTTAATTAGCTAATTAGCATGCTAATTACATTTCCTGTTCATTCTCTTTAATCTGTTTCCTTTACTGTTGGCTGATTTTCTTCCTCAAAGCCGGAAATTATCCTCTTAGAAACTTTCAGTGTAAGACACTGTGCAAGGCTCTTTTCAAAATAGGAACCAATGAAATCAAGAATCTTCTGCTCACATCTCAATGGACTCCGACAAGCTGCTGTAAATTTCTAGCTCTTAGGGGATGTTTGTTGACATCACATTTGGAGGTTCTATGAAATGGTAAAAATGATTTATTGTCACTGGACAAGACAGACTATAAAAATGAAAGCACAAACAATAGTTGAACTAAAAAATGAAACTGAAGCCACAGAAGAATGACACATAACTGATATACTAGGGAAATGCGCCCATTGCCAAAATGCCCTTACTTCCATCCTCATGTTCTAGGGGAAGGAACTTATCTATACGGAAAGGTCAAGCTCATCTCTCTCTGGAATTGACTGCATGCAGGTATAAAACTATGATTTCTCTGGATCATAAATAACAGTGTTTTCACCAGTATTCTGCTTTTCCTTTATTTACGTTCCTACTTTCTTATTATGGGAAACTGTGATTTGGAGGTCTCAAGTTTCTTCTCCTCCCCAAATTCTTAGAGGTATCTCTAATCAGGGGCATCTTGTGGAATAATAGTTTAAGATGTGCATTCTTTTATACTGTGGAATATTTATTTAATGGTGCTAAGATGTGTTGCATTGTTTTATGTTGCATTGGTTTAACCCAGTGAAGCTGAGTTGCTTTGCCTGCCTAAAACACCCCCAACTGGTCTAATAATGAGCTGAATGACCAATATAGAGGTAGGAGAAAGGTTCGGAAAGGATGGCATGCAGAAGGAATAAATAGGAGAAGAAATCTAGGGAAGAAAGTGAAGAGTGAGAAGTGAAAGAGGGGAAGATGCCAGGGGCCACCAGCCAACTCAGACAGTCATTGCATAAGAAGACAACTAAGAGATATAAAGAAAGGTAAAAGCCCCGTGATAAAATGTAGTTAAAGAGAAACCATATAATTTAAGTTAGAAAAGCTGGATAGAAAGAAAATAAGCTGAGGCTGGGCATTCATAAGTAAGAAGAAATCTCCATGTATTTATTTAGGAGCTGGGTGGCAAGCCCCCCAAAAAGAAAAACAACATCAGTTACAGGGATATCCTTGCATTAGAACCAGGGTTGCACTTGAAAAGAAAACTCCAGAAGGGACCTGTGCATCCACAGACATTGTAGAGAGTTTATATTGTTGACTGGAAAATCAAAAGTATATGTGTGTGTGGGGGGGGGGGGTTGTGGCAACTAGAATGTTTTTGTTTTAAGGCCCTGTTTTTCTCAACACTCTCATGAAGAGGTTGCTCAGGTTAAAATTGTAAAAACTGAATATATAGAAGCTGATGTGAATTAGTTTCATACCATCATAAAAGGATAAAAATTATAAACTGAATCATTGAAAGTTTGGGGCTATCTATAGGAAACACAGATGTTTCTACTTAGATGCTTCCCATCCAAGTACTAACTACGTTCAGTCCTCCTTATCTTCCAGTTTAGGTGACAGGATGTATTCTGAGCAGTATGGCCTTGTATGTAATGATGTTCATGGCAAAAACCTAGCTTGTGGGGCATAAAAAAATGATTTGCTTTAACTAAGATCCACAGAACATGTATATTTTGGTTATGAACAAAAATGACTTGATTTGATGTAATATATATATATATATATATATATATTTCACTCACAATAATTTGTTTGAAGAGTTCTTGCCCACTGTCACACTGTGATGCCAAGCACATGTCCCGCAAAATAGCATTACAGTGGTTAATAAGGCCCAAGAAAGAGTTCAAATTCTTAATATCATTCCATAATAGAACACAAGAAGATGCTACCTAGTGTTTGGTTTTAATAGATTTTAATAAAATTATTGTATAACCAGCTCTATTCATATGTAGACAATAGAAAAGCACAGAGTGTCCCCTACAATGGTGAGACACAATGCATTGGCAACAGAAATGTCTGTAAGGACTGGCAACAGCAGGAACTTGCTCACATATTGTGAAAAATGTAAAATATGACAGCTTCAGTGTACTAAAGTTTGGCGATTTCTTACAAATTCATATTCTATTAATATTTGATTTAGTCAACATAATCCTTGGGTACACATCTGAATGAGTTGAAGACAGGTTGCTATGTAAGTTTGAAAATGACGGTCTTTAGGATTTTTTTTAAACACCTCGCAAACTTAGAAGCAATTTGGACAAATGAATGAATAAACTATGATGTATAAAGAAATCAGCTATAACCATGTGCGTGTGCGTGCATGCACATACACATATACACACCCTTGCTAAATGAAAAAGTTGATATGAAACCTCTATGCATGCTATGACCCAAATTACATCACATTCTGGAAGAGGCAAAATTATGGAGTCAAAGAATAACTTGCCAGAATATCAGCAAAGAAAGGGTGGGATATATAAGCGAGCAGGAAACTTTAAAGCATCTACACAATAGCAATGAAAATAGGTCATTACACAGTTCTAAACACCTAAAGAATAGACAGAGTAGCAGGGAGCCATAGTTGAATGACGGACTTAGGAGTGTATCAATATTGAGTCATCAATTATAACAAATTATTACACAAATACAGGGTGTAACAGTGGAGGTTGTATGTGTTGGGAAAGATTCTACATAGAAATTCTCTGGATTTTCAAATGAACTTTCCTGCAAACATGAAACTATCTTAAGTAAAATATAGCCTGTGTAAAGAAGGATATAAAACAAAACAAAAAAATCGCTGAATCTGGAAAAGCAAACAGAATCAAGCTAAGGTAAAGATATTGTTAAGATAAAACAACAAGAAGGTCTAACTTGGGATGAGGACATTTTCTGCTATCTTTCACGATAATACCACTGGGTATGGCAGTGGACAGCTCTCATTACTAAAGTATAAGATGTAGAAGCAGAGGAAGATCAGTGGTTAGGTCTCATGCATCTGCAGTTTTCATACTAAATAATTCAATCAGGGTTTGCACTAGATCCCAATGTCAAACCATTTATGATTTATTGGAATAACTACAAAGGTAACAAGCTGAAGACTCCCCTACAATAAATTAAATGTCAAAGTGAGCCTGGAAAGAATACAATGGCGACAGACTGTGGAGCATCTTCTATATCATCACAACCCTTCCTACTGGTGACTCAAGTCGGACGGAGCCAGCTCATGATGCAATGATGCCTGCTTCACCACGTCACCCTAGTTCAAATGTGAAGACAGCATCTGCTATGGAATGATCTTGGAACCTACTTCACAGGAAGGATAAGAACCAGGAAAAGAGGACACATGAAAAGCAAATTCAAGACATCCTGATGCTATCCATCTTTATACTACAGTTTCACTCATTCGTGAAGAACGCAATACTAAAGACAGGAATCAGCTGTTACCTATGATGAAGGTTTCTGCATTCTTCTGAGAGCAGAGACTCTTTGTTCACACAACCCTTCCTCCACTCCGGGACTCAGCAGTCCCTGAAGTTGCTCTAGTAGATCTACAAGGAAGAAAAACAAAGAGGGAGTATTAGCACTCTGATGGATGGTGTTCTGATTATTTTTCTGCCATTGAACGAATGTCCCACATATCTTAAATCAATTCGCTGCACCAAAATTTGTGTCTGGAAAACATTTACAAAATCCTTCTTTCTTTATAACATCTCTGACTGAACAGTCCACCTTGAGGGGTTGTTGCCTTCATTTGGTACATACTCATTTGAACTATTTTCAACAATTATTTACTTATTTTTCCGGCTCACTAATAATACCAAGTGTTTCTGGAGAATAAGTAGAGGACTGGCAGGCTTGCAAAAGTATTTGTCTGTGGCTTTCCTGAAACTGATTTGTTGTTTGACTCATCTATGAGATGAACTAGCACATTTTGGTGCCAAAAATATAATTTGTTTTTCTAATCTAAAAATCTCTAGTGGACTCCTAAGCGCCCCATCAAGCCTGCAATATTGCTGGCCTGAGTGTGTGAGCTACTGTCCCTCCAGCCGCATGCTCTGTAAGATAGTCTTCCATATCAACACAAGTTCCATGTGTCCCTTTCTGGAGCTAGCAAAAACTAAGCTGGCTTTGGCCGTCACTCATAGACAGTTCCAATTCAATTCGATGAATCCATTTATCCACAAGCTATTCTTGGAAAGCCTCTTACGCGGCCTGCAAACTGACAACACTGCTTTGTGACATTCCTTAGGAATTCTAGCCAAACCACCCTTTACAGCCTTCCATATTTATGCCATGAAAAAAATGTGTTTTAGGAAAGACTTGCAGCGGAACATCTAATTTTGTAGCTCCAAAATCTTACAGACTGTTAGGCTTGCATCGCCACCCACAGTGTTGCGTGGATGCAAAGGGGCGCCAAAGGTGTAGCTATGAAGAAACATGGAGATACTAGGATACCCAGGCTGTTTCCCAATCTCAAAACATGCCTCCTAATCTGCTTGTTTTATTAAATGATTTGTTTGTGAAACTTTCTAGGACAAAGATAGGAGTTTTGTGGTTCTGCTAAGAATCATTATGCATGCTTTTGGGACTCACCAGCAAATCTGTGGAGACTCAGAAAAGCAAACCCAAAAACCAGAGGTGAGTTTAGAGAATCAAGTGTCTGTAATGCTACAGGTTTTCATGACTGATCCCATAATTTTTAACATGGGTCATAAATTTCTTGTCCCACCATAATCAAAATAATCATCTACAATGTTGATAAATATAAAAACCTTTAAGTTGAATAGAATAATCCAGGCACTTTGTTTTTGAAGACCATCTACTCTTTGGTTATATTTATGAACTTCTAGGAAAGGTAAAAATAATCTCTAAGAACATACAGAACCATGGCTACACATGATTAAAAGAGGCACATCCATCATAAGGAAATATTTTAACAACAGCCCAATTCTGTATCTTAATCAGGATACTGATCACACAGACTCATCAGTGGACTAGACCTTTAAAGCTGAACATCTTATTCTAATAAATGTATCTCTTGATTAAAAACCAACGAGCCCCATAGATGTTTCTTAACATCTTGAAAGACTATGAGTGTGGGCTCCTCTGCTCTTGGTCAGTGAAATGAGTTCTTCATTGCTTCATTTGTTTTTTCCTCCTAAGAGATATTTATGAAAGAAACACACAACACACAATGTGACATTGGTAGTGCGCTCTAAGTGGTTAACAGGAGAAGCAGCCTAGACTAAAAAGCTTAATTCATTGTGGAAAAATAGACAATTGAAATATGAAAACCAGGATAAAACGAGTTATGGCCATAAATTAGATAAGATACATGATTAGCGAAGGTCTGTACTAAACCAGAGCAATTTACTTTCTACCAAACCACAAGATAACCTGTGAAGACACTGATGTCCAGCAAGTCACCTGATGGAGTGCTGGGTGGTGGTGGCGCACACCTTTAATCCCAGCACTCGGGAGGCAGAGGCAGGCAGATCTCTGTGAGTTCAAGACCAGCCTGGTCTACAAGAGTTAGTTCCAGGACAGGCTCCAAAGACTACAGATAAACCCTGTCTCAAAAAAAAAAAAATTGAGAAATAAAAAGCTAATGGAGTACTCAGACCAGTGAAAAACACAGCATTTTTCTATTGAACTAAGCCAGCACATTCCCAATTGAAGAAATCAAAACAGCACTGTTTTTAAAGCCAAACTCGGCTCAGCCATTGAAGACCATTTTTGTTGTTGTTATTTTTCCAGACATAATTTAAGTCTTTTAGACCTTTGGGCAGCTTCTATACAGCTGTCCAGGAGGATAAAATGGTGTTAAGGGAAATTTTTCCCACGAACAAAGGCCAGCTGGGAAGACAGGTGCATCTGCTTCTGGTAATGTTGCCGCCAGTGAGGGATGTGCACACACTCTCAACGAACAGCAGCAAGCATCCACTCGACACATGTAAGCTGGGACTGGCAGCAACTGGCATATGAAATACACTGACAGACTAATCTGATGTCACACCCTTTCAGGTAAACAAGTCGCTCTCATCACCATCCACGCCAACACTTTCAAATAAAGCCTCTTTGTGAGCAATACCGTTCTTAAAGCAAGTGAAAAATTTCCATGTACGGCCTAGGATTGCAAATCCTCAGTCCCTTTTGGGTTTTTAACCAATTTACTTAAAATTCTTGCTAAGAGGGAAGTGTCATTATAAGATTAAAGAGATGAAAGAATGTAATTATGCCAAAATTAAGTATGAACCACGTAATTAAGTTACTAAACCTCCAATCCTGGGGGAAGTTTTCTTACACTTTAATATCTAAAGGGAAAAAAACAACAGAATGTTTTAAAGAATGACTGAAGAAAGAGAAAACTAATAAAAAGTCTAGTTTAAAAATTATCTTTTGGTAAGGATTCTACCTTTGAACATTAAACAGTCTATATAAAGTCAACTCTTAACATTGCCTTGTTGCTGGTCTCTATTTGTTTTCCCAAGCTCTGGTCAGAGAACACAGGTTTTGTCCAATATTATTTTGGCAGGATAGGAATTGTCACGTGGAAGGGCTGGAGAGATGGCTCAGAGGTTAAGAGCATTTGCTGCTTTTGTAGATGACAACAGTTCAGTTCCCATCACCTACATACTAGCTCACAGAGCCGGAAGCTGTGATCTCCAGGAGATCTCTTGCCCTCTTCTGTTTTCTATAAACAATGGCGGCCCACAGTGAGCACACATGTGAGCTTTTGTGCACAAATATTTGCACATACAAACATACAAATAAAGAAAAACAAATCTTTAAAATATGTTAAAATGGCCACTTGAATTCAAACTTCCTGGGATTCTAAGACAACTCTGCAATGTAACAGTCAGTGCACAGCCTGGGAACACTGGCTTTACAATGTAGAAATGGATTTCATCGGTTCCATAAGAATACAGAGGTCATAGGTTCTAAGAGAGCTGCACATTCTTTGTAACTGTATTAAAACTATATGAAAGACTTTGGAATGTACCAAAACAACATCAGGATTCTTCATTGAAAAACTAGGCAGTATCTAATCCACTTAATATTATATTCTATGAAGGACTGATTGAGGTCTACTTTATTATTCTGTAAATTGCACATAACAGTAGTAAACAAAGTGAAATTTGAGTGGGAGAGAAGGTTCAGCCATGCTTACAATCAAAGCCAACTTACCCAAAGAAATGTAAGATCTTTCTTCCAGAAGGCCAATTGGCTTTCCTGCCCTCTCCAACACCAGGTGGTATATTGATTTTACATCTACTTTTAGACTCATTCCAACACCTTTTTTTTCTTTTCCCTTTGATGATTTAAAGTCATAGATTATTTCTTGATGTGACATTAACTGGGATATAATTATGTCCTCCTAATAATTTAGTAATTTTTAATTTTTTAACACATATTCTACAGTCTTGAGTTTGTCCCTTCTCTGGGCCTCTTTGATGATTATTCTTCCTGTTGTCCAGTTTGACAGAGGTGAACCACAATATTTTTTGTTTCATATTTTGTTGTCGTTGCTGCAGTTTTTGTTTGTTTCTCCTCAAAAGTTTCTGAGGAGGCAGAAGTTGTGTCCTCGGTCAAAGCTGTTAACTGTTGGCGTTAAATTTCAGCCCTCTCAATCCCCAGTCAGTTTCAATTCCAAAGACGATTCTGAGTACAAGGCCACTCTTGTCAGCCTTCTCTTACGTTTTTTCTGTTCAGACTCGCCACAGTCATTTAACTATACACTACTGCGTGAGCTTAACATTTCTATTTATAACCATGTTGAATGTAAGGAGTAGGAATAGAGAAAGAAATGCCAAGGATGAAGCCATGAGAGACTCTGCTAAACAGAAGAAGGGCAACAATGCAGCACACTGAATAGTTTTATTATAGCAAAAGGTATGAACACAAGGCCTTTTTACTTGACTTTATGTTTAGATATTTTAAAATAGTGTTGTAATAGAAATCATTTAACACAGGTGTTCAGTGGGAAAAATGTGTATTTTTTTTAAATCCTTAAAGACTGCCTTTTAAATCGTTAAAAACGAGGTTGAGAAACACTGGTAAAATAGAATACTAACAGTCTGCATTTATGAAAATTAAGTCTCTAGAATATTATGCTATGCTATTCTAAAACAATGAAGTCACTTGACCTGCACTGTCATTGTTAATTTTTATTGTTATTGATATTATTATTCTTATTATTAAGGTAGGGTCCTTGTAAATAGCTCAGACCTGTCTTGAATTCACTACATATCCCAACTATCATTGAATTGGCTATAACTCTCCTACTTCAGGCTCCAGAATGCTGACATTAAAACTTCTGCCACCAATATCAGTTCATTATTATTTTTAATTCATACTATCTTCCCATAGATCATATAAGACTGAAGAAGGTTTCGAATAGATGTCATTATACTGAAAACCCAGCCCTAATGAGGCTTTGTAAGCTTTCCCGTGCAGCTGTAACATGCCATTTATCTATTCAGGCTTCCATATATTATTCATTTGAACTGGGTAACAGAGTCAGGCTTCAAGCTTATTTCATTAAAAAAGGACCGCAGGGGCAGATGGATTTATGCTGCATCCTACTCTCTGAAAACAAAAACAAGCAAACTGTAACAACAGACACTTATCTCTTGGGAAAACAGCTTTTAGGTTGGAAGTGTTAGCTAAAAATACTGGTTTTTCTGCATACACACTATCCACTTTAAAGAGTTGGTTGTGGATTTGCATCTTAAAACTGTGTTGAGAGTATTCGGTAGGGTATGTGTGCCACAGAGTCCTTGCTTTAGTGCTGGAGAAAGAAATACTAAGCACATGGCTAAGCTGTCCCAGAAAACGAGAGAAGATGGTTCCAGGTCTGATCAACAATGCTTAGGAGATTCTCTGGGAGATGATCTTTCTCAGACCAGAAAAGAATTCTCAGAATTTATTCTAAGCATTTAATGGAGTAGCAATGTATCCACTCTTGCTTTTCACCTAACACGAGTGCTTGCTCGCAATGTTAGCGGGCACATGTGCAAGAATCAGAGATACTCTGACCAACCTGATTCAGAGAAGGCTTTGAAAAATTTTGAGAAATTTAGCTCACTGATACTGTGCGCAGCTTTTTGATAGGAGAAACATTCCGGTCTTCATTTGGCTTTAACCAGGGAATATTATTTAAGCTAGAGCACAGACACACATGAATATCACATTTAATATTTTGCTTTTATTTTAGTATATGGAAACAAACAAACAGATACGAGCGCACTATTCTTTCACTCCACTGTCGATATTTGTCATTCAGTGGAGTACTTCTATGTGAAAACAAGGCTTCTGTTTTCAATTTCTTTTTCTTCAAGTTTTCTACCATATTTAAGTAACAATGTTAAATCCCACTATGCCTCGGGGTAAGGTTGATTGAGAAAAACTAAAGAACCAGATTTTCGGCTTTGAGCAATTAATTTGACCTTTGCAAACCAACACTGCAGACCACAGTCTTTACACCCATGGTGTGAATTGATAGTACCTCCAGGTACAGAGAAAAACATTCCCAAGGAACCAAATTTCAGAGCCCGGGAAACAAGGGTTTAGTCAACAAAGAAAGTGGAAAAAATTAGAGTGTATAGTAGTTTCCCTGAAGAACAGAGAGAAGGGAACTAGAACGAGGTGATCAGAAGCCAAAGAGAGTGGCCTTGTACTCAGAATCGTCTTTGGAGTTGAAACTGACTGGGGATTGAGAGGTCCGAAACTTACGCAAACAGTTAACAGCTTTGACTGAGGACACGATTTCTGCCTACTCAGAAACTTTTGAGGAGAAACAAACAAAAATGTAACAATGACAACAAAATATGAAACAAAAAAAATGATATGGTTCACCTCTGTCAAACTGGACAACAGGTAGAATAATCACCAAAGAGACCTAGAGAAGAACAAAGAAGCTCTCCTTCTAGCCAAGTGTTCTGTGTCCCCTGCAGGTTAGAGGGAACAGCTGGGGAACAACTGTGAGCTATGTGCAGAGGGTCAGCAAAATCCAGTCGGAAATGAGCTGATTACAAAGACGAACAAAGCCGCAGGCTGGCCAGTCCCAGTCAGGGGGGGCAGTATCTCCCTAAAACTACAGGGTTTGCAGAAGAAAAGGAAAGCGAGCTTGCCAGGACCTGAATTTATCCTCTTCTTAAACCTCAACTGTCATCATGTATTGTCTCGAACAAATGCTAACACATATGGAATCTATATGCTCCAGAAAAAATAGATAATTTCATATTTAAATAAATAGCAAAAAACAGAAGAGACTACGCTGTAGCTACATCCATGAATATTTCTGAATAAGTAAGTAACTAAAGAAAAAATTAGTGGCTAGGTTATATCATATAAATAATGATAGCTAATAAAAGCTAATACTATTGAATACTTTCATGTAGTAAGCTTCCCCGCTTTCCTTATTTTAACTGTATTGCCTATTTTACTTATCGACACGACAAGAATATAATCCTAAATCTATTAAACAGACTATCCAAGGTATACACATTTTACAATACTGAGAGGCTGAATATGAGTTCAGAAAATTGTGTTGGAAGGTGGAAGAAGCTCTGGAGTGTTTAGGTCGACACTGTCACTTGTTTGTGTTTGTCACCTTTAATCTCCTCTCTTACCATCATACAGGAGTAGGTCCGGAAGGTAACTGAGACAACACGTCTCATTCCCTCTTCAACAGCCGGTGGAACAGACTCATTCAATGAGCTGGAGCTAACCAGTATTTCATTGTTTAGTGGGGAAAGAAATTTCCTTCATGTTCTCCTTGTTTACATTCAGGATTTTTTTTTTCTTGATTTCCGTATTCACTTTAGTAATAACTAACTAAAATGTGAAGAACACTTGTGTTTCAGGGATATGAAAGACTGAAAATCCAAGACCAGAAGTCATGTAGACTTTATAATTGGTGAAGCAAACCCCTTTGTATGAAAATACTATCATAAACTTCTTACACTACACTGTACTGATATTTCATTTGTATTTTAATAAACAAAGCTTGCCTGAAGATCAGAGAGTAAAACAGCTGCACTGGTCAGCCTTACAGACCAGGCAGTGGTGACACACACCTTTAATCCCAGTAGGCACAGCAGTTTGCTATAAGAACTGGGCAGTAGTGGTACACACCTTTAATTCCAACCCTAGAGAGGAATATAAGACGGGAGGAGACAGCTCTCACACAGTCTCATTGTGAGATTCCTGGAAGCAGGATCATCATTTCAGACTGAGGTAGAGGTAAGAGCCAGTGGTTGGCTGTTTTGCTTTCCTGTCCTTCAGGTTGAACCCCAAAATCTGCCTGTGGGCTTTTATTAATTGTGCTACACTGCACATTAAAAAAAAAAGAAAGAAAGAAAAGAAAACTTGCTGAATGTGTTCGTCTTGAAAAAAAGGTTTAGGAGAACAATATTGCTTTACCTATTGTGTAGGATAGAATAATTTTTCTGCCAACCCAATATACTCTATGGTTATCTCAGAAGAGGAGTATCATCTAAGGAAATACCCCCAAATATTTGTCTGCAGGCAATTCTGTGTGACATTTTCTTGATTAACGGTTGCTGAGGGTAGGTCCAGGCCTGGGTGCAATGCGACCCCTGGGCAGAGTGTCCTGACTGATATAAGCAAGCAGGTTTAGCTAGCCATGGAGAGCAAGCTAGTCAGCAGCATTCCTCTGGGAACTCTGCTTTCATTCTGCCTTCGGGTTTCTTCCTTGACTTCTTTACTTGGCTTCTCCTGATGATGGAGAGTAACGGTAAACAAGCCTTGCTAAATAAACAGTTTCCTACCCAAATTGCTTCTGCTCATGGTTTTATCACAGCAACAGAAAGCAAATTAAGATGCCCATCCTCTGGGTATCTCCTGGAAAAGCAGGTTTTCACTGTTCAGGTGATCTGCTTTGTATATAATCCATACAATCTATTTTCTTGTTGTGTGTAAACTTGCGCAGTACCCAAGTTTAATAAAATATCAACCCTGTTTAAAACCAGAGAGATACTTGTTAAAGGTAACTCACATTGTTAGTTGTCAACAGTGTGTTTCCTTGTGTTCTATTAGACCCCTGGAATGACATGGTTGGACAAACTGATGGACTCAGACCTGATGAGTCAATGGAATGTGTTGGAGGAGAAACAGTATCTTTAAAATGTCAAATGGTTGCCTCAAATGCCCATTCTTTAAAACTATTAGACGCCATGCCACATTGACAAATGGGTCTAATAGTTTCTGTGCTGCAGTCATCAGAGCAGAATTGGTAATGCATTCTTATTCTGTTAGACAGGCACTTCTGGTGACATTATGTGCACATAAAATGGTCTGGTAACTTACGGCTGATATAAAACTAAAGCCATATATCCCAAACTTAGGGGAAATGTTTCTTTCCAACTCACTTTCACATTCTTATGCCTCCTTGCCGCATCACCCTCCCTCATCTTTCATCTGACCTAAACATTCTACTCTTTTGTTTCTTACACTTACAATTGAGGCATTGTTAGAGACCCAGGAGCAACTGTACTGCATGTGAGTCACTGCGCATTTGGAGCGAAATCCGCACATGCAGGTTCAGGATGGACGCACAGGGTGGAATCTGAGTATGTGCCATGTTATCCAGAGCCACCACTTCCTCGTGCATTTCTAGTTGGACTTGCCATTCTGACTTTGTTTGGGTTTGTTTGGTTTGGTTCTAGTGAACAGCACAATTTACTTCTCCCATTTCAACAGTCTGGAAATCCGAGATGAATTCACGCCAGATTTAGGGTTTCGTGAGGGTTTCTGACTTCCAGACAGCATGTCCTTGCTGTGCCATCAGAGGACCACTGTGTCCTTTAAGTCACTTTCAATTTATATCCTCCTTATCCTTTGTCCAAAGGTTAAACTGTCAAGCTCCTTCCTAAGGAGAAGGATTTAAGTCATTCCAACATTCAAAAGCACAAATACTTCTAAGTGGGAGGAATTAAAGAAAAAAACTTGCCAAAGCTTTAGCTGTTACCCCTTACTTTGTTGGAATCTTTGATGACTTTTAAAGCTTGAATAATTAATGAAAACACTGATATGATCAGTCTGAAATCAACTGGCCAGTCTTTTCATCCTCTGAAGATGTAATTATTTACAGAACTACAGTAGTTCTTTAAAAGACACATTTGATGTTTTCTTTCACTTGTAGTGAATGCCCCCGCCACCTTCCTGTTTTCTTTGCTTTTCTTAATATTCTTGTTTTTAATGATGGTTTGTACATGATAAAATGGGTTGCTTAATTTTGTTCAAAAATGTAAGGCACCCATAATCTCAGTAAGAGATGTATAGGACAGAGGTTTCAAATTTTACTTATAAAGGGATATTATACTTTTCAAAAATGAATGCCAAAGCCATGCAGAGTATTTTATTAATTAATTCTCTCTAAATGGAAAACCCCAAAGAAGCTTATAAGGAACAGTCAGGATTTTTCAGAAACAAAAAATTCATAAATACTTTTAGTTACAAGTCCCCAGACTGAGATGCCACTTAAGGCCACAAACTCGTGGAAACAATAGGAGATTTTTCTGAACTCCAATTAAATCCTCACAACAATGCTCAGTATTTTTAGTTGACTGAATTTAGCTTCAGCTAATGGAAATAAATGTGGAGAGCTGCCTCCTTGGATGCCATGCACTGTCAAAAGGGCTCAGGGCAACTGCACAAATGTTGTTCTAGGCCCTCTTCATCACCAGCTAATGTGGGTTCAAGTTCACCTCTTCTTATCTATTTAAATCTTAAGGCCCAAGACTAGAGAATGTGACCCAAGAAGATCAGTGTTGATATGATTTGTTAAGAAGTATTCATACTGGAAGTGGTTAGGTCTCCAAGCCACTATCATGGCATTTTTCTGCAAATGGGCAATGTGGACTATACTTATAGTTGAGAGGAACACCACACAGGAGTTAATGAAAGTGACAAATAGGACACGACAGCTGCCAATGAATATCAAAGATTTGCAGGGGAACTAGGACAGGGAAGGGATTACCATAGACTCTTCTTCATATTTATTAGAAGGAACCACTTAGGGTCTTACACGTCTTGAACTCTTAGTGCCCAGAATGTTGAGACAGGACATTTCCATCCTTTGCTACCCTGCGATTTTAGCATTTTATTTTCTCATCTCTAGCACAATAGTCTCACTGGTTTACAGGCGTTCACAGAACCTGATTTAATATTTACAGCGCACAGCAGGTATATTAAGTGGTTATAATGATGTGATAAAAAATTTAATCATGTGGTCATTATAACTGAAATGCGAGCTCAATTGTTTTTTAGATTCATTTAGAATTGCCTTGATGTACTATCCCGGGGAACAAACTACACTTTGAATTATTTTTATTTTACAACCTGTGTGAAAGTCACATCAGATTTTAGTAGTTTGTCAAATGGTGACAATGAGAATCTACATTGTGACTTCAAGAGCTGACTAAGTACTGTTGACAGCTTTCTTAGCTTGTGCCACAGATTTTAAGACAGAGAAAAGTGAAGGAGCAGAAACATGATTTATTGGGTCTGAAATTTATGGAACATTAGGATTCCTATATTTTAAAGTTGAAAGACAATGCTGTAAGTCAAATATCAAGACTAAGATAGAATGAGGCACTGTAAGTAATAGGTCCAGAAACTAAAGCTCTACTTGCTACCCCCTAACTGTAGGCCTGGTATAAAAATGATAATAAAGTTCAGATTTAAAACAACTAGTCTCACAGAGTTGGAGATGTTTATGATAATGCCATTTTGCTAGGTCATAATTGTGAAATAAATTAAGGTAAATGAAAAGAGAGGCAAAATTACCAAAATGTATTAGGAATGTACTAGATGGTTCAATCCATCTTTTCTCATGTCAGCAATCTTTTTCTCTCTATAAATAAACATTGTCAATAAGAAGTCAAATCACTTAGGCAGCCAAACTGCCAATTATAAACATGTCAAAAGGCATTGGAATTTTGAATTCATTGGTTCACTAGAAGCTTTCCATCTTCTAGTGGGCTAATGCATGGGTTCTGACACCTGCATTTCAAAAGACTGATCCTATCACAATTGGCAATGGTCAATATCAAGCTTCTAAGAAAAAAAATTCTAGTTAGGTCCCTATCCTGATTTGATGCCTCTGATACTCTGGTTTCATATTTTCTCTTCCAAGGAAGGGTGCAGTTGACTTTCTCTGTCCTGTATAGTTTGGTGCCAGGACATAAACTCAGGGGTTGAGGATATTTATATTACTCAACATTAATTCACGATAGTGAAGTTCCTGAAGCCATAAATGTGACACATACATTTGAAAAGCCATAGTTTTTAAGTATCTATCCTCTCAATTTTATTTGCTCAAATCTTCATCCTAAATTGTCCCTAGTAAGCTCTCCCAGGTCAAGGTTGTAGTCCATTTCTTAGTGCCACTTATATTCCTAAGAAGGTACTGATCAGCTAATGGCCCACTGTGTCTGAGAAGCGGTGGCAGAAGGAAACAAAGGTGACCACCTCTGGCTATGCAGAGAGACTCTATGGTGTTAAGAAGCATCCATGTCTTTAAAACACATGTACAATCAGAAAGCCCAGGAAAGCCTACCTAATGAGGCGTCACTGACAACTCTCTCACCATTAATTGATTATCCCATCTTATAACAAGTTTTTAATATTATTCTCATAGTAATATATAAACTTACTATATTCTAATCTATATCCCTTAGAGTGTTTGACCTCTGCTATGCAACTGACTTGTATACTTCCAACACCAAATTCAAGCAGGCCAAACCATCAAGATATTGGATGTGAAAAAAAAAAGATATTGGATGTGGAAATCCCCTGAAAAAACACACATACAGTCAAACTGACTATATTCTGGTCAGCAGGAAACTCTTATCTAGGATTCAAAATAGCTGGTCATTTCCTAGTACTGATTTAGGGTCAGATCACCAACTTGTTATGGCCAACATTCAACTGAAACTTGGGGGAGGCACTCCAGGCAAGACGAACCAGAAGATCGAGCATAAACAACTGGTGAACCCAGCTGTATGGATAGAGCAAAAGAGAACAGCTGAAAAAAAGATGAGGGTAATCATTAAAGAACCCTTTAAAAATATAGAAAGCAAATGGAAAAAAATCAAAAGAACTATACAGGAGGCTTCAAAGGAGATACCAGGTTATGCAGAAATGTCAACACCAGTAGAATGGCTTACTACAGAGACAATCAACCCAGTCGAAGAAAGAAGGGAGCTAAAGAGCAAAGGAAGAGGCAAGCCACAGGCAGCAAAACACCACAACTATCTGTGTAGGGAGGTCAAAAGAAAATTGAAGAAGGTATATACAAGTTATATGTAAAGAGGTCCAAGAGGCTAGACTCCATAATAAAACACACCTTGTCTATAAAACTATCAGACGGATAACTACCAGATATGCTCCTAAGATTCGGGTGATTAAATATGGGCAACATCATTTCTTAACAGAACCAGGGGGAGTAAAACAAAGAGGAAGACGATACTTTGACACCCTTTATAAGGACTCTAATGCTGTCAACGTAGACTACAATGAGAAACACTTCAACAGCCACTCAAACACCAGAGACAATGAGAAAATAGCAAACATTGAAAGGAGAAAGATAGGGGAAGCTATCAAGGGGAAAATGCAGGAAGGCCCCAGAAGTGAATGACATCACGATGGAGGAGCTGGAAGTGGGTACAAAAGGCTCAGGGGCCAAGGCACTTTTTAGACCCTTCAGAGTGATATGGGAACACAAAGTGATTCCCATGGAATGGAAGCACTCAGTCAAAATTCCCATATATAAGAAGAAGGATAAGCTGGACTGCTCAAATTACAGGGAAATTAGTTTGCTATGACATATCTGTAAGATCTTCTCCTTTATTGTTCTGCAAAGGATCAAGGGCAGAACAGAGAAAATCCTAGCAGAGGCCCAGTGCAGATTCAGAGCTAACGGGAGCACAATTGATCAGATCTTCACTTTGAGGCAAGTGGCAGAAAAATACGAAGACTTTGGAAAAGACTTATATGTCTGTTATATTGACTTCAAAAAGGCATTTGATAGCATTTGGAGTAAAGGACTTTGGAAAACAATGAGGTTCTAAAGGTACCCAGAGAAAATCATAAGAATACTAGAAAATGCCTAAAAAGATACCTTTGCATCAGTCAAAATCTGTGGAGAACTAAGCGATCAGTTTAAGGCAATCGTAGGCATGTTCCAGGGATGCATCCTCTCACCACTACTGTTTAATATATTCCTGAAATTGTTAATAACAACAGCCCTGAAGGATGAGGAGATAGGTGTGCAGATAGATAATCTGAGAATCAATAACTTGCGTTTCACCGACAATACAGCAATACTTGTTGAGAGTCCAAATGAGCTGCGGGCCATGGTAAATAGAGTGGTGGAAGTCAGTGAAAACCTTGTTATGAAAGCCAAACATCAAGGAGACTGATATACAACACTTCAGAAAGGCGTACAAGGATTTTAACATTGTAATAAAGAATCAGAGCCTCAAGCAAACAGTCAATGTTGTCTACCTCAGTTCATAGTAGGGAACTATTTCAGATGTCAAGAGGCAGATAGGGATAGTGAAGGCTGCATTCCAGGCACTAGGAAATGTTTGGTCAGCAAGAGACATAATGACAAGAACAATATTACAAGCATATGGAATAGTAGTCTTGAGCTGCCTTCTTTCTAACTCTGAAACCTGAACAATGAGATGCTCCTCAGAATGACTGAATATGTTTGGAATGGCATGTCTCAGGAAGATTCCAGGCATCACACAAAGAGGCTACCCAATGACAACATTAACAAACATTTC
This sequence comes from Microtus ochrogaster, assembly GCF_000317375.1. Taxonomy (NCBI): domain Eukaryota; kingdom Metazoa; phylum Chordata; class Mammalia; order Rodentia; family Cricetidae; genus Microtus; species Microtus ochrogaster. Next base: position 78,072,504 of record NC_022011.1, on the reverse strand, counting down.
CATCTACAGAAAGAAGTAAACTACAGGATAAGGTAACAACACTTAAGATACTTGGGCCATGTTATGAGAATGAATGACGGCAGATACCCAAAGATAGCACTCCTTGGAGAAAGGCATGGAATAAAGCAAAGAGGAAGGCCCAAAAAACAGCAAATAGACAGCATAAAGAAAGACTGTGGAACCTTGGGCATGACAATAACACAAGCATCTTGGACTGCTCAGGATAGGAACAACTGCAGAACCACCATAAATGGGCTGCCCATTCATGCTTATGCATTGATGAGGCATAGAGGATGATGAAATGATGATGAATCCCTCAGAACATGAGCTTGGTGAAATCAGGGACTCAGCATCCTCAGAGTTCAGTGAGGTGACAAGAATATGATCCCAGCTCAGCTAATATGCAAGGGAGTGAAGTGCAAGCAATGGATATTTCCAGGGTGTAGTAAGGAGGCTGTTTGTTCATTCCTGGCTGCTCAGCCCCAAAATAATCACACTGAAATTGTATTAATTAAATCACTGCTTGGTCCATTACCTTAGCTTCTTATTGGCTAACTCCTGCATCTTAATTTAACCCATTAATCTCCATTAATCTGTGGCTTACCAGGTAAAGTTCCCAGCATCTGTTGTTGGTGGGCTACATGGTTTCTCTCTGACTCCACCTACTTTCTCCCAGTACTCAGCTTAGTTTTTCCTGCCTAGGTCTGTTCCTCTATACCTCTGCTATAGGCTCAAAACAGTTCCTTTATTTATCAATGGTAATCACAGCACACAGAGGGAAATCCCACATCACCAGCGTATCTATTTTCCTTGATTTTTTTTAAAATAAAAATCAACACAAATATTGGGAATTTAACACTCTAGCTTAAGGAAAGACATATATAACCATTGTTCAATAAATTCTACCAGTTGAAATAATCAATTCACAAATTTGTGCTTGTAGATCATAAACCTCTTCAAATAGATATGAAGGCACATGTAGAAACATGTATTTCTCAATAAAAATGTACTCACTACAGACTTCATAACTTGTTATATAATTTAGGCATCAAATCCCAGGTAAATTGGCTTTACACTACTCTCATGTTCCAAGTGGAAAATTTATATAACATTCTGTAACTTTCCTGTGAAAAGTGGAGGGCCCTTTAGGGTGAGCCCACAAGTATTTGAAAATTTGTCCTAGATTATTTCAACCAAATGAAAATACTAGTATCACATAGGGGCTTGCCATTTCTCACAATGTTTCAATTCACGTTTGATAGCTCTGCCCCTTTCATGCCGCCAAATAAAACTTCCCTTAGAAAGTCAAGAGTGAGGAAGAGCCCAGCAAGCAGAGGGAGGAGTGAGGTAAAGGTTCTGCACTAAGAAGAGTGTGGACCTTTAGGGAAGGGAGACCTGGGCACAGCACTGTGCCTTTGAAGGGCAGGGGTGAGATCTGTAGAGCCTTTTAGACTCTGATCAAACATTTAAGCTTCATCTTGAAGTTTAATGAAGTCACCCAAGGTTCAGCAGGGTACACATCACAATAGTAGACATTCCACACTCACGGGTTAGTGCCTAGCGTGAGGTCAGACTTCTGGTAAACACTAGGCTAGGTCCATTGGCTAGGAGGGTGCTGGCAGAAGCTTTGGTGGCTCAGAGGGCACAGTAAGCCTGAAATGGCAGACTCTGGCACAAGGATTGTTACAAATACTTGTTAAAATCCTCCACACACACACTTTTATTTCAAATCTTTCCAAACATACAGATCAATGTAGCAGAACTGAGTAACCAAAAAAAAAAAAATGTTTATGTATGAATTCTGACTTGAAGTCCCATAACTGCATCTTATCTGCAACAACATATAGATAGCGATTGCTTAATTTGTATATCCCTGGAAAACCTACATCCAGATGTGCGGGGAATAGCCAAGCCATATAAGTATAACTAATTATATTTAGGATCAACACTCTCAAATTACCTAGTTAGCGTATAGTCAGTCACGAAAATGAAGAGATCTACAAAACCATTAGGGGAGCCAGTAACAGAGAGAGAATTCTTTACCATACACTAAAGAAGCCTGAATTCCTGTGGCCTGCTAGCACATTCTTTTCATACAGTGGTTCATAAAGTTGCCAAGATTAGTCTACAGTTGGCCCTAAGGCTCCAAGACTCCGAGAACTCACAGTGGGCACTGTCCACACAGTGGGCAAACACCAAAGAAAGGTCGTGCGGTTTTACAAGCTGAACGGCCTTGTAATTTTAAAACACGGCAAAATTTTTGTTGAAGGAATGCATGTGCGAACTACATATTGATAAAAAGATAAAGGCTAATGTAAAGGCATATTGACTAATGTAGTAGGGAGCTTTTGATAAGATGGGATAATCCTGTAAGTAATTTGAAAATCTGGCCTGCCCTGGTCTGCTTCCATGAACCACCTTGAAGCTGGTTCCCTGCAGGTGTTAGACCCTCTAGCTTTCATGGTAATCTACCCCAATTCTCCATCACCTGGGGTTTCCCATAGCTCATTAATTCTTTCACAGACTGCCAAAATCTCAGCTTCTACATCTGCTCTTTTAAATCTTCAACTCCAAAATCTATTTTTTTCATTTTCAATGGGAGTAATTTAGAGGATTGAGTTTGGTATATAGATTTTTCTCCTTTTCGTTAACTTTGAAGGATAAGATATGTCATCCATAACAGGGTGACTGGTGTATATAAGACTGGATTTTCACTGTGTTTCCTCTCTATTTATGTGGGAAAAAATGAACCAAAGGTCGGTTTTTATTTTCAAATCGCACAGATATTTAATATGTGTTAATTGGCTTGCCAGTCTTGTTTAGAAATAACAGTTCCCAACAGCCTTTTCAGGAAACAGGGATGAAGACGAAAGTGCTGCCTCATGTGGTTTGCCCGGGATGTGGCTTATCTATTTTTAGCAGGTTTCTTTTTTCACTTTCTCATTGGACAGGATCAAGGAGCTATGAGTGTATCGTAATGAACGTCTTCCATCAGTCCATTCTTCCCAAGCGCACGCCGACAACAAAACACTAAGCTGCCCGAAGCCAAACAGCCTCCTTCCGACACAGAATCCTCAGGACCACCCCTTGAATGCCCTCACTGCAATAGCTGTGTGATCACCTCCATGGGAAAATAGGTACCTACTTTATTTTTAATTTTCCACTTTCTCAACGTTTTTCACCGTTCTTTTAAAACCCCATAAGCCTCCAGAGAGTACTATATATCACAAAGTAAAAGTCGAGAGCGGCAGAAATAACAATGCTGAAAAGTCTTCAAGAGAGATTGGATGGCTCGTGTTTCTGTGCAGTAGGTCAAGGGTGAGATGAAGAACCTATGGAGTGGGTCCAATCTCGAGCTGGAAAAATTGGTTTCGGTCACTCCAGTCTGTTTCGACTACAATTTAGACACCAGCATTAAAAGCAACAACTTAAAATCTGTTATCCTTTTAAAGCAACCACACAGCCCCTTTTAAAATACTAATTTAATGCTCTGTCTTTAGTCTAGTGAATTAAATTAATTGCGCGCGCGCGCACATGCACGCGCACACACACACACACACACACACACACACACATTAGGATGCTGAGGCCAAAATCTATTACATAATTAAAAAAGTGGAAAATGAAACATACAAAAATGACTATTCCTATCTAACTTTTAATTGTTCAAACTTAGAAAATGGGTTAACAGATTTTTGGGTCTTCTGAAGTAATCTTACAGGAAAAGATAATTAATGGGACCATAGTGCATTTTCTGGATTATTAAATATAATTGACTATGATTCTTTTGAAATGTAGCAGGAATCTTGTAGAGAGACACAGGGTTGCAATTGGGTGGATGCATGCTGAGCCTGATGTCTCTCGGCTAGAACCTGCTACATTTAATAATCCAGAAAAAGCCACCGTGTTTACAGGTATAGTCATCTCCAATTGTGATTCCAGTAAGTATGAATGAGTGAGGAATGCCTCGGGAAAGGCTTGCTATTCCCCTCGGTAAACACTGGGAGATAAAAGGAATGACCGAAATGCACAAATAACAAAACTAATTTAGCTTATTATAATAAATAAAAAGGAAAATCAGTTTTCTCCAACGGAGTTTCACTGGATATATCAACTATACTCCAGTGTAGGACCTATAACCATAACTGAGGGCAGTGGATCAACACAGAACAAATTCCATGGTTTGTTTTTAAGGAATTTTGTTTTATTTTAGGATTTTTATTTTTTAATTTTTTTCCTACTGTTTGGTTGTTGCTTATTTTGATGTTTTTCATTCTGTGTTTTTGTTTGGTTTCCATTTGGGATAGAGAAAAATAGAAAGGGAAGTGAATCTTGAAAGAGTTTGAGGAATAGACAACAGTATTAAAATGTATCAAATGAAAAAATAGAAAAGAGGAAATTAAAGCAATAATAATCAATAATTTGGACGAGACTGCTCAGCACTGGCTGTTTCTCCAAGGAGCAGAGTTCAATTCCAGCACCCATGTGGTGGCTCACAACTGTCTGTAACTCTAAATCCAGGGGATTCATTGCTCTCCTGGTCTTTGCAGGCACTAGGCATGTATACATTGTACAAATGCATGTAGGCAAAACACTCATATATATAAAATAGACAAAATGGAGAAAATATATAGGTCAAAAAACATAAAAAAAGAAACTGAAAAAATAAATCACATGAACAAAGTTCATATGAACTTATAAAAATGAATACATGTGTTTTAGAAGATAAAGAGACTGACCTTTTTTTTTTTTTTTTTTTTTTTGGTTTTT
>NC_022011.1:78039873-78067634 GCF_000317375.1 Microtus ochrogaster | reverse complement strand
TTCGAGACAGGGTTTCTCTGTGGCTTTGGAGCCTGTCCTGGAACTAGCTCTGTAGACCAGGCTGGTCTCGAACTCACAGAGATCCGCCTACCTCTGCCTCCCGAGTGGTCTTAAATTGCAAATCCTAACAATTAATCTGATGGGATTTACTATTAAAAGAGACAGAATACTTGACAAATTTACATAGGGTTTGGAAAATGAAAGATAACAATAGGCTTTTCTTACCTTCTATAAATTTTTGATGACCACCACCCACACACATACATGCGCATGAATTAGATTGTATGATATTTAAAAGTACGATTAAAATGAAACTTAAATTTGGTTTTATTTCCTAGATTTGTGATCGTAATTGTTTCTTAGGATGGTCCAATACCTTCAAAGTCCCTCAGCCTCTTGCAGGTGCTATTTTTAACTTTAATTCACAATAACAGATATTTCTTAGATAGCATATTCAGTACTATCCTAATGACTCAACAAGTATTTTATAAAGCTGTATGATGACATCGCCACACAAGTAGTGCTTGAGTGTCTGTCAGTCTGCTGACTAGTATGTATGAGCAATACAAGTGAAAAAAAATCATTTTAACATTTAACCTTAATGAAAAAAATCATGAATCAAATAGTCTATTTTACTATATACTATCTTTAGATAAATTGACACTAAATCTATATCAGAAATATTCTGAGGGCTTCATATACATCTATTTTTTAAAATCATTATAAAGTGGGTACGATCATATTGCAAATATGAAGCTGAAGCATAAAGAAGTATGTGAGAACTCAGTGCTTTGTAGTTTGCAAGTAAAAAGAATACAATGAAGGTTTTACGTTTCTGTAGATTGGCTCCAGATTTCAAAATCTTATGCATTACAATGTGCAATTTCAGACTTAAGTAGTTATCTGTCGTCTATCTCGGGCTTCCACAAGTTCTTTCAGACTAGAATGAATATTTCAAGCTATTACAAGATGTGTGGAGTCACAACAGACCTCTGAACGGCTCTCCTTCTCCCAGCCATTGTTCTGACTCCTAATGGCTAAGATGAGTCTATTTTTAAATATATACAGAAGGTCTGTCTACTTTTATTACATATCTGTCACAGTAGCAGTTTGCTCATTTTTAACCCTATTGCAATTCAAGAATAAACATAAGCCTGTGTGTGCATATTCACAGTATGAAAAATCTTAAATAATTATTGATGGACACCTGGATTGTTCCCAAACATTTTAATTGAGACTAAAATGTGATAAAAAAAATTGCAGAAACCCCATTGCTTTTCTAACCCTGAAATATACACACACTATGTGGTTTAAAGACAAATCACCTTAACTTCTAAAAGCTTAAATGGTGTCCAGGGTCCAATGAAAACCGTACTCAAGTCTGTCTTTTCCTTCCTGCCCTCTGTTCCTGTGTTAGTTTGCTGTGTTTCTCTTTGTTTTAATTTGATTTATGCACAACCAAATTGTCTTTTTTTTAACACTTTGATATTTGCTTTTTTATAGTTGGCTAGGGCCTCTTGTACAATGTTTGATAAAAGGACATATAGTGCTACTCCTTAACCACACGAAGTTAGTTTTAAGTGATTACTTAAATTCATTTAATTTTTTTATACAAAATATATTTGGTCATATTCTTTCCCTTCCCTCAACTATCCCAGATCTACTCCTTTCCTTTGTTCCTACCCATGCAACTTCATATTTTTTTTTATTTCTCTTACCATAAACAGACTTCATTTTTAATTTGCTTCTGTTTTTCTTTTTCCTGTGCTTGTTTTTGCTTTTGGTATTATTGTTTTGGTTTCATGTTTTAAAGGACCAGGGAGAGACCCCCCCCCATGACCAATAAAGGAGGAATAAAATATAGTGCTATGGAGAAATAAAAGTGACACTTGAATAGGAACATCAAATGGGTGGAACAACAGAGTAAGAACGGAACATGGGGCTGATAACTGATACTAAAGGCCTTCTGATAAGTCCTATAAAAACCTCCTACATTCGAGGCTTCATAAAACATGAAAGGGTCATCGCTAATAACTGGCTGACATAGTTCTAGAAAGTTGTACCAGAAAGTAGAAAAGTAAACACCAGTCTCACCCAGTTACAGACCCAGCCAACTACAATAGTTACCTGCCCTCAAGATATACCCACTGGTACAACAGCGATGCAAATGTTATGGAGCAGCCTTTGGATTGGGTTTAATGCCTATTCCACGAGATGCAACCCATACATGAGACTGTTAAGAAGACCAGAGATCTGAGACTACTTTAAGTCATTTATAAGTAAGTCCAGTAGCAGAAATTTTGTCAGAGTATAAAAATCCATTTTTCTAGCTCGAGTTGCTTTCAAACGATAAAAATGGTAAATTTGAACAAACCTGATTTCTGTGTTTATTTAGAGGAGCATTCATTTGTGAAATTTTGTCAAGGAACAGTAATTTTGGGGTTCTGCAATGCTGTGGCTATTCTTATTTATTGAATTGGTTTGGAATATTTTAGGTAAGGATTTTTTTCATATTTTTCATTTCCATTCTGGGAATAAGACTCAGCAAATATCATTTTTATATGATATCTCTGCCAAATTTTGATTAGATTTGATTTAAAAGACATTTTGCAACCTTTTCTCAAAACTAATTTGCCTTGAAAAGCTATTTATCACAGGCCTGAAGCAATAAGATGCTGTACAATATAATCACAATCCTTGGGCAGTATAGACCACCAGTAGGCTACAGACTCTACAGGAAATGGGTATTATTTCAGGAAAAATTCCAGTTCTCAGTCCACAGTCCTTGGGTCTATGTCAGAGCCACAAATGCACCACTACCTGCTCCATCTCACGCCTGTACATCACCTTATAATTTTCCCAAGTGCTTGGCACCAATGGCCTACAATATATGGAATTTTATTGAGTTGTTGTCCCCTTAAGTCTAAAAGATGTAAGTTCCATGAAGAAGGGTCTATGGCTTACTTCATTGTCTCAAACATATCTTGTTTGCATGTACATCAAAACATTTCAATTGATTGATACATAATGTCCTGAATAATTTTTGTACTCAAGGTTTGTGTATATCCATATATAGGTATTCATTTTATACACAGTACATCGAGTTGATTTGACAACTTGGTTTTTTTACCGGAAGTAAAACAAAACAGCCATTTTTGACAATGAAAATATCAAAATGGCATTTTAATTTGAAAGTCAACTTAGTAATCCCCTCAGCATCTTCACAGTAGCCTTCTGCCCCCATCCTCTAAAGAAAACATAACCCTGCCAGTCATTTGTCATCATGTCCATAATCTGGCAGACAGGACAAAAAAATCACAAGCCAATAGTTTATGAGTAAGGATTTTGAAAACAGGTAATAATAACTAAAAGGAGAAGGCAGTTTGTTTATTTTTGTTTTTTTGAAAATTTTAAAGTACAACCAGTGTTCCTTAGTTTCTGTCCTCCTAGGAATTTGTTCAATTATTAATGTAATACTTTCATACCTAAGGCTGGGCGGTGGTAGCACATGCCTTTAATAGCAGCACATGGGAGGCAGAGACTGGGGGATCTTAGTGAGTTCAAGTCCAGCCTGATCTACAATTCTACAATACCAACTCCAGAACAGCCAGGACTAGATACCCTGTATTGAAAACAAAGACAAAACAAAGAAACAAACAAAAACAAAACTATTAACTCAAAAAACCCTTGGGTTTCTGTAAAATTTGTTTCATATTTTCTCGATACTTACAAGTTAAGTAATGTAAAGACCCTGGGTATTATAGTGATGCTGTGGTTGGAAACAGGCATCCTGACTTTTCCTTACTGAGCATGTGACATGAGCTACCCTTTAGCTATTTTCATCTTCAGAATGTGAAGCTTGGTATCCCTGCTCGCCGGTAGATACCAAGGCACTGAGGAAAACTGTGGATGAGTCTGTATGCATTCAAAAGTAACAGAAGGCTATGACAACAGTTAATGCATAATCGGGGCACACACATCTTACCAAGACCAAGTCAATTGTTTTATTTTTCTCCTTTCTGTTCGGCCAGATTACAACATACATAAATAGCACACAGATTTCATAATATATGCTGAACATCTTCATATTTTAACCCAAAATTGATTAGTTCATTTTAGAAATCTTGCCATTGCATCGCTCTCTTTAAAAACCCATGCCCAGAAAGAGGTAAAGTTGGCGTCTATAGTGAGGCGAGTCCTCTGAGGATTTGGCACACTCTAGTCTAATGGGAGCAATGCATTTCCTTGTCCAGAAACAAGACTCATAGCTGAATGAAAAGCAGCAGAAGATTTCCGCGGGCAATGTCATTGCACTTTTCTTTCACAAAGGTCACTATGAAAGATGCCCTTGGAGATGGGAAGAAATAACCTCATTGAAGAGGGAGGCCAAAAAAAAAAAAATCCAGCCGCATTTTTATTAAATTTGCCAGTTTCCCTTTAGATATATGGATCTGACGTTTATTACTTGGTACCATTGCATTTTATAGTTTCATCTCAATTACTGGGTAATGTTTGAAATAAATACAAACAATTCCTCTCTGAGAGTCAGGGTTCTTTATAAAATACACAAGAGCGTATGTATTTACTGTAGTGTGAATGTGGCCGCAAGTTCACAGGCTAGGATTTCTCCACCCACCCGTGGGACAAGATTAGAAGGTCTAGTCATTTTTCTTTTCTTTCTTTCCAAGCATTTTTATAAGATGGAGTCTTTAGAAGGTGATTAACATATGAAGGCGGTGCCCATCTAAATGGGAGTAAGGAGCCAGCAACAAAAGCTGTGTGGGACCTGGTTTACACCTTGGCTATTCTGCTCTGGGAGGATAAAGCACGAAGCATTTATAAAGTAGGTACTGAACCTGTCCAACTTGCCTAGATCCTGAAATACAAAAAAAAAAAAAATCAATTTACTTTAATTATAAACTACCAAGTCTAGGATGCTTTTGCTATCCGGGCAGGAGCAGAGTAAGACAATATCCTTGGATATTTTATGAAAAACCCCATGTAAATTCAAATGACTGGTTTATGTCTTTCTTAAAACCTTCCATTCATCAGTTGCTATTTTTTCTCCCATCCGCCTGTTTGTTTCTGGGGATTGAACCTGCCGTGTCTTGCGTTCTGAGCAATCACTCTACCATTGAGTTATACTCTCATCCCCCCTCACATCTTCTCTTCTGTTCACTTTCCTTTTTCTTTTGACATATCGCCTAGCCTAGTGCACCTTAAGCTGCCTAGGCTGTACTCCTAGGCTTCTGTAGCTTAGGTACTCCTGGAGCCTGCTAGTTTCCTGGTCCAGCCTTCCAGGAAGCTACCATTACAAGTCTCTTATACCAGGGCCACCTTCTGCTTTACTCTTTATGTTACAGAGGAAAAAGGAAGGAAAAATGTTTCATACAATGGATTGAAATAGAGCAGTTAGCAACTCACTCTAGGACAGACTGTAGGGCTCATTGATAAGAGCATTGTACTCATTTGCTTATTTATTTATTTAGCTGGAGAAGATGCCTTTCCAGGGCCAGGTGGATGCTCACAAACTTGTGGGTTATTTATGTCGACTCGGAATGAATAGAATGGACCACAGTGCCAAGACCAATCTGAAGAATATTCTTATAACCAATTATGTTGCGAACGAGCCGTGAGTGAAAAGTGGTGTCTTCCGTTTACATCTCACACTGAGACGTCCACGCATTCCCTCCACCTCCGTATCTATTAGAGTCTGCACTGCCGTGCGCATCCTGTATTCACATCCTTGTCTGATTTCACAGTGGGGGGTCAAGAAACTGCAGGTAAATGAAGGCCACTCAACTAAAAAAATCAGACACCAGAGTTTTAATTACGCTTGAGAACATGTGACTCACTCCACTGTGCATCACCATTGCAGCCTATTCCTTTGCTCTACTGAGACATTCTGACTCTACCAAACAGGCCAGGGTGCTCACAATCAGCATTCATAACAGACATTTGTTGTCCAGGAATATATTGGATTCTCTCTCCTTTTAAAATTGTATTTCTTAATTTCTTAATGTTTTTGTTAATTGTAATGATGGAGATTTCATCTGATAAAATAAAAACAGATGCAAGAAGAGCAGTTTAATGTCTTACCAAAAAAAAAAGGTCCTTAATTTAAATTGTTATCAGTTCTATTTTCTTCTGAAAAATAAAATAATTATCTCATAGAGATCAAAACTTTTGTTTGTCAAGTTCTCAGCACTGGAAAAAAATGATCAAACCCATACTTTTGCATTCCTGCTATTCCTTCTAGGATTCAGGGTGGAATGCCAAAGCAGTTAAGAAAGATAAGAATCAGGAGATACAGAAAAGAGGCTGGAAAACGTCATCTTTTGGGTATAAAGCAAACACTGAAATCACCAAGTCACTGCAGCTGCAGATGCTACCACTGCATCTGCATAAGAATGGATCCATCAATAGAGATGGATCTAGGAGGGTATGAGGGCCTAAGCCCACACTACCAATCTGTTCTCTCACAATAGATTTGGGGGAAAGGGCAACGCCTTCAGTAATGGGCCTACTGGTGACCTCATGCACCATAGGATGGCCCAATCTAAAGGTAACACAGATGGCCTTGGTTAAACTACTTGTAGCATGAAATTAGGAAACAGGCCTTGGGTATGAGTTGGAGAGAGATAAATGAGGGGCTAGGGAAGTAATCATAACACATTTTATACAGGTAGGAAACAGTCAGAAGACAAAATTACTAAGTAAATTTCAAAATAGAATGTTTCTATTGCTTTATTTTCAGGTCACTGTCTTTAAGATAACCGACCTAATGTAACAAGAAGATTATATGAAGATCAGGCATGTGGGCATGTGGTTCCGTGGCAGAGTACTGGCTTAGCACATTCGAGTCTCAGCAAGTTCAGAAGACATAAAAAAACAAACAAAAGGTCAACCCACAACAAAGCATAAAAATTTGCATACACACTCATACTCCTGATGCATTGTGTTTTGATGCTTTTGGCTTTGCTTCACTAGGGATCAAACCCAGGGCACTTGACAGCCAAGTGTGCTACTGAAAAATGCACAACTGGTTTTTGTTGTTGTTAGAAATTCTTCATATAAATTGTTTAAGCTGACTGTGTTTCTGAAACTTTCACTTTCACATTGACTTTTCATTGGAAAGTAAATTAAAGAGAAAAGAGTAGAGTTTCTTAACTTGCACGGGGAAGGGAAATGGAAGGTGCATCCCCCTGATAGCTTGGTTTGTCTGATCACTTGCTTAGGCCATTTAGAGGTATACAGAACTACAGCACCAAAGGGCAAGCCTGATCTTACAAATGTTGTCTCCCTTTTAGTAAAAGTACAACGAATTGCCAACCATCTCTTGCATCTCACTTTCTGAAACGCTCAAATCTGATGTCTGAATTGTGCAGACTTTACTTTTATATCTTCTCTTACATTTGATCTTATACTTGGCTACCTTTACAGTGTTTTCAAAACTTTAAATTCCTTTTTCACAGAGTCTTTCGAGCATTGAAATCCATCAGTCGGGATTTCTGGAGGTAGGCAGCTGCAGCATTCTGCCGCTGCTTGATCATATCAGGAGGTCAGATGGTAGAGTAGGAGATTATGGTCCAGACTGCAAAGTCAAATTTCTATATGCCAGCCATTACCCAAGGAATCCTGGGACAGCCTTCATCTCTTACCTAAAGACTGTCAGGAGTATTATACGGTAAAACCATATAAATGAACAGAATGTTGCTTAGGACTTAGTAAATATTAAAATAAGCTCTTCATATAGCATCAATATTATTAGAGTGAAATAATTGTTCAGTTATGCACAGAATTTGGCACTTTGAAAAAACTTTAAAAGGCATTGCACACTGTATATTCTAAGGAGTGGTAGGAAGAATAGGATTAACTGGGAGTGCTTTTCCACACAGTCTCAAAATTGAACTAGGAAAACCCAATGGTGAGAGAACAACACAATTTTAATTTTGTCACTAAGAAAGCAAGTGTAAGAAATATGAGGAAAGTAAATAGATCCAGGCAAGTTTTGAGGAAATATTTTGCAGGCAAGAATGGGACAGAAGTTGTGCTCTTCTGGTGCATTCTAGGAGATTAAGGGGAAACTGAGTCTCACTCAGAATAAACTCTCATTTGATTTATAATTAACGAGCAAAAAATTCTCTGAGAAAAGAATCGTAGGACAAACCCACGTGGCACTTACCCACTTAGCATTTGGAATTTAATACACCAATTAAAGAGCTTTCACCGGCAGCCTTTGCATGCAGGCTTTGAGGTAATATGGAAACTGAAAGGGTGGAGTTATTGAAGCTAACCACACTGAGTTAGATGACATCTGACTATCAGGAATTTTCAATGGTTCCACTCTTTCAGAGCCTTAACTAAATTAATTGTTTGGAGATACTAGTACCTGTGTACTAGACAAAGAAAGAGATAGATGGTAGTTTTAAGGGAGAAACTGATTTAGTTATGTAAACCCTGAGTGGCTGAAAATCAGATTTTCCTCTTTTAATAGACCATCTTGTGCAACCCAGAGAAATGATAAGGGTCATGAATTGCTTTATTACATATTTCACTTTTGCTTAAGATGTCTGAGTCAGCAGTAGGGCATATGGTGATTATCCTGAACTGGTAACTTTCAAATTTTATGGAGCAGGCCACGCTAGCTCCTACCAGTGGGTGTTAAATTCCCAGCAATGCTGGAAGAGACTCATTAGTGATAAGCAATTTGAACTCTAAGCTATGCAATCTTAAATTAAATCAATTGTTTAAAAGTAATAAACAAGCCAACAACATATTTTGATTACTTTCAATTTTATAAATGCCTTTAAAGTTTTTTGCATTGTCAAGTTCTTTCACTTATAAAATATGACATGACGGTGTATGTGAATACATGTTGTGAAGTTTCTCTTTATATTTGGAACATTGGTATATTGACATCATCTATGCAATCATCTATGCAGGAGCAGGTTATTTATTCAGTTAAAATTGAAAAACTTTGCAACACAGGATGCTTTGTTCTCAGAGGTGTTGAGCATTTTATATTGCGACCTGGTAAAATATATGCCTTCATATGTATAAATATATACATGAAAGATGAAATGTCATAATGCTATACTCTATTTTTTTCTTTTCAGTTCTACTCTCTACATTCATTTTAATATATTAAAAAATATCTAGTTGCATTCTTGAAAAGTAATAGTATAATCACAAGAATCATGCCTCCCAATTTTAACCAGCAGATGTAAACAAATCAAAATAGGAGCATATCATTACTGACTTGGATATGAAAAAGCCATTGCAGATTCAGGAAAAAGTTAACAGCGACTGCATAAAAAGGAAAAGAAGATAGACTCCAGAAGGACTCAGGAGACTTCAACTCAGTGTAGTTCTTTAAAGGATCCCCCCCCCCCCCTGAGACAGGGTTTCTCTATAGTTTGGAGCCTGTCCTGGAATTAGCTCTTGTAGACCATGCTGGCCTCGAACTCACAGAGATCTGCTTGCCTCTGCCTTTCAACCTCCGCCTGGTTCAATATGAATATTTTATGTGGAATTTGTTGTTGTTGTTGTTATTTGTCTGTTTTTGAGACAGTGTCTCATGTATCCCAATGAAACTTGCTATACAGACAAAGGTGACCTTCACCTTTTGACATTCCTGTCTTTATGTCCCAAGTGCCGGGAGTACAGCAATATAGGGCCACATGCAGGGTTTTCTATAGACTAAAAAAGCACCCACATTAGCTATAGTTCCACTCACTAGAACTGAAATTTCTTTTAAGTGATATCAAAAGCATAGCCAACAAATTAAAAAAAAAACTCAATAAATTAGACACACTAGAATTAATCTCCCTTCCTCTCTAATCCCAAACCTTATCTCTACCCTCCTCCAACACATACAACTCTACATGGTTTATTTGTGGCTCTCCCATAACTCACCATGTAGACCAGGCCATTTATGAAGTTGTTGTAATCCTACATCAGTCTCCCAAACATTGGAATTACATCCATGAAAACATATCCCTGGGAGGTCTGCTCTTTTCAGAAGGGAGTGGATCTATGGGAGAGGGTGGTTGTGTGGGGGTGAACTGAGGAGAGGTGAGGAGGAGAGGAAACTGTGGCAGGGGTATAGTGTATGAAAGAATAAAAGAAAAAGGAGTTTAGAACATCTAAGCATAATAAAGATAATCTGCTAAATGCAGAGTCTAAGAAAACAAAAATGGACCTAGCAAGAAAGTATAGGAAGTAAAATTTCAGTATTGCAGATAATATTTGTGAATTTTGCCTCAGATAATAGACTGATACGTCAAATATATAAAATAATTCTTTAAACTCCTGAACAAAAATTAATAACTTAATGAGACTAATTAATTAGTTGGTTAGTTAAGTAACAGGCAAGCACCTTGACATTTTGAAAAATATGAAAAATTGGAAAGTAAACACAAACTCTTTAGTGACTGAGAAAATGCAAATCAAACCATTAACAATTATTAGGATGCAAATAAGATATCTTTAACAATTATTAGGATGACAATCATTTAAAAAATGCAAATTCACACCGGGCAGTAGTGGCACATGCCTTTAATCCCAGCACTTGGGAGGCAGAGGCAGGCAGAACTCTGTGAGTTCAAGGCCAGCCTGGTCTACCCAGGCTCCAAAGCCATAGAGAAACCCTGTCTCCAAAAACAAAAACAACAAATAAATAAATAAACAAACAAATAAACAATAAAAAATTCATACATATTGGCAAAGAGGAAGAGACACTGGATTCCTTGTGAATTTCTAGTGGCAATATTAAATGGCATAGAAACTGTGTTAAATAATATGGAAGTTTCTCAAACAAAAACAGAATTATCACAAAAACTAAAAATCCCATTTATGAATATATATTACATCAAAATTAAATATCTGAAGGAAATACTAATACATCTATGCTTATAGCAGCATTATTCAGTGTAGTTAATTCTTTGAATGCACGGGCAAGTCCACAGATGGATATATGGGCATGTTATACTCTCTCTCTCTTGCTCTCTCTCTCTTGCTCTCGCACTCGACTATTATTATGACTAAGGGAAGTCCTCACAATGAATGAAAACTTAAGTATTGCTAGTTATTTCTAAAAAGAATTTACCCTCTAACTTTTGTAATACTGGGTCCTGAAGGTACATGACCTTAGTAGACATGATGTTCATTTCAGAAAATGTAATGTCTTATTATGGACACATTGACTGAAAGTAAGGCAAGCATGGGAATGTCATAGAGATGTTTCCCATTGCAATGCCTGATGGGATTATACATGAAGAGTGGGTCCTTCTGGAGTTTGTCATTGTTCTTCTTTTTAAAATTGTTCTTACTGCACTATACATTTTTCTCCTCTCCCCTCCTATTTTCCCTTCTCCTCTTCTACCCTCTCTTAAGACCCATCCACTCCCAATTTACTCAGGAGATATTGTCTTTCTTCTTACATCTTTGAAAAAAAATGCTTTTGTGCTACCTCAGGCTTCCCTCCGTTTCCAAGTTCACACACTTACTCTTTCATCAGTCAGTCTATCTGTCTGCCTGCCTATCTGCCTATCTATCTATCTATCTCTATCTATCTATCTATCTATCTATCTATCTATCTATCTATCTATCTATCATCTATCTGTCTATCTATCATCTATCTATCTATCTATCTACCCATCTATCTACCTACCTACCTACCTATCCATCCACCTAACCCATCCACTCATTCATTGTGCAAGGCTGTGTTTTATCTTTTTGGTATCTCATGTGTTTGAAAGAACAAAATTTAACTTTAAAATATTTATATTTGAAAATTCTTCATTGATATATATTCTTTGGCCACTGTATTGTGTTATATAAGACCATTTTCAACTTAATATGGTCATATTTATCTTTTTATTCCTTTATCATATAGAATGATTCTCATTTAAGAACTCTGCTTTTCCATGACTGATTTGCTTTCATTTTTGTTCAATTTTATTGTTTAAAGAATCACATATAAATCAGAATGCATAAATATAATAATTTTTCTTGTGCCCAGTTTACCACATTTATTTAAAGAACACTTTTCCTATATTACACATTTTTTAAAAAGTTATGTGATCATAAATGTTTATTAGACCTCATTTGAAAGAAATATGGCACTCTGTACTTTATAATTCTATACTTATTAAAACATATACATAATAATATTTATATAACCTGTATGTAGTTGTACATTAAACTCATATTTATGTACTTAAAAATTTTCTATCTATATAGATGAATGACCGTTTATTAATAGTTTCACATTTAGGATGGAGAATTTTGCCTCATGGTGATGGAGTCAATGACATTTTTGCTTTATCCCCATCCTTGAAGACAAATTTAATTCTGTCACATATAGCTAACAAAATAATAACAGGTTCAGTTTCCAAATATAGTAAAACTTGAATTCAAATCCATGAAAACCATTAAAAAGTAACTTTGATCTGCTTATTTTCTCTACGAGTAAATACGGTCTTGCATGGAGCATGGTGAGGTCATACCAAAAGGTTTTCATCTTGAGATGCATTGTGGCATAGGAAAAGGGAACATAATCTATGTGTGGAATTTCATCAATGAGTTTAATCTTGAAAAGATGAACTTGGGTCTGTTAAACTCCCCCAAATGAAGCTGGTCAGTAAGCAGACATATAACCTGAGCTCACTGAAGCATGCTCTCCAGGGAAGATTCTGGGGGGCTATTAGGTTCATCTTCGCTTGGTGTCAGGCTCAGGAATGCACAGGCTGCAGGTCCAGGGTATGCCTCCACATCTTTCTCTATCCTCAGAGTGAGAAAGGAACGAGCATAACCCCATAAAGTTGCAGGTACCCAATGCCTGTATGTTCATTCATTGTGGCATGGCAGACTCACAGTTACGCACTCCATCTTTCCATATGAAGGCAGTCGTGCAGCAATGACTGTCATCCCATGGCAGGGATGCTCCACAGAGAATGTGAGAACAGATGGGCATCTGGCTTTGTTACAACAGAATCCTACTGCAAGTGTTATTATGTCTATCATTACTCACCTCTCTGAATGTATTGTTTTCCAGAACAAGGATGACACTTAACTAAGCATATGAAATTTGCATAAAGCATAATTGGAACCACATCTCTCCTGCTGTGCTAATGAAGTCTGAGACATTTGTCCCTGGGTTTTAAAAATATTTATGCTATAACAGAACTCCTCAGATTTCTCTTCTGTTTATTTTCACCTTGGTGCAATGATGGGGTATATTTTGCTTTTTCAGGGCCAAGAGAAAAAAAGTTAATTTTACTTTTCCTAGTGGGCAGGAAGGATATTTGGAAAGGTGGGAGACAAAGGTACTTTTCTGTTCTCTGTCTGTATATTGGCCTTTCAGGATAAGTCCCCAGTCTACTGGTGTTCTTTTTACAGATTACACGGACACACACACAGACGGACACACACAGACGGACACACACAGACGGACACACACACACACTTTCTCATTTGTTGTATGTCTGATGGTTACCTCACCAGCAGTTGTGAGTAGAGAATACACAGCTTTGAAATGGACGCAGCTGTAATTAAAATTCCGTAGTGCACAAAGACACAAATCTTAGCTTTGAGAAAGTCTCTGATGGGGGAAGAATAAAATCTAACCCTGACAGATTGTAAAGCATCTGTAATTTGTATGCCAAACAAGGTGAAGTCAGAACTCATTTAAAGTCAAGGTAAATTACGGCTGCTACTTTAACTGATGTATCAGGCCTATCATTCTGACAGAGGAAAATTCAATTAGTCTGACAGACCTGACAAAGAAATCCTAAATGCCGCCTCCTACTTTTTACATGTTTTCAAAATGATCTGTTGGTAAAATTGCCACTGAGCTTATGATAGTAAAAGTTTACTTAGGGGAAAAAAAAAGTTTTGAGCCACCGTCTTTCCACTTAAAACAGAAAGCACATGTTTACTTGGCACTTGTCTATTTTCAGGTTGGAGCGACTTTGTAATAAAGTGTTTTTGAATGTGTATGTACAATGTTATACTAAAACCCTATTCTTAAATAGTAGAAACACACCATATTATTTTCTCATCTTAAACCAAAGTATTGTCTACAAACATGTCTCAATTTTGTTACTGAATACTTTCCTAACTGTGTAAGGACAGAATATATACATTAAATTCACATATGCATCTAGTTTATATTAAATGTAAAGTTTGGGAAATATAATGACAGTAAGTAAACCTGAAAAATAAAGCTTATTTCCTGGGTGGGGGCATTTAACAGAAGGAACTATCACCAAAAATGCTTGACTTATATAAAGAAAGTGCACTCTAAAACATGAACTAAAAAGTGAAGGTAGGGGAGTATTGAAACACCAACCTTGCAGCTAGGAGACAAAAGAACTTAAGGAAGCTGGAAAGAAGTATTTACCATGAATGAAGTGAATTATAATCTCCCTGTGAAATGATGTTGGAAGTGCGGCTTCAAGAGGGAATCTAGTAAGGGTGTCAATGCCATGTACACTACAGGAACTTGAAATACTGGGGTAGACCAGTTGGAGAAGGCCATGAAGGAAACTGCGTTTTAGTTGAGTGTGTGCATCACTCACGCTTCTGATTCCGCATGCCTTGGGCAAACAGCTAACTTCATGTGGATTCCTTATGTGATGTGTCTTGAGGAAAAAGAATGGGACAATTAGGGAGCAACGACATCTAGCATGCTCAGCATTATAAATTCTCAGTGCACTTCAGAGTTCCTCAGTGTGACAGCACAAAAACCAAAGGACTTTAACAAGCAGTGATGTCAATTAGTATGACCTTAGACCATCGGCCTCAGAACCTCCTGAGGAAGGTCATAAGTGTCACTCTGATGATACATAGGGTGAGACGCGACACCGTATTAAGCCCAGGAGCTGTCTTACACATGCTGCCCTCTTATCTCAAGGGTGATGGTCTGTTATTTCTAGGGGAGTTGCTCAAGTTGAGGTAGTTGGGTTTGCAAGGATGGGACGCCGCTTCTAGCACTTTTGTTTTTGTTTTTTGAAGTGTGATTCTCTGAATTAGAAGCACTGGCTCCATCTGGTGAGTATAGACATGCAGAGTCTCAGGGCAGACCCAAGAACCTACATTTGGCTGGACCAGAAGGTATATGTCAACAAGATATTTAATTAGAGGGCTACTTTCCCCACTGAAACACTCTGCTCTTTGTGTCTCAAGGTGTACAATTATGTCTCCATATTTGAACAATACATTGGATGTTTCCTGGTCTCACCTGGGCTGAACACTATGAAGCCTTATGGATGCAGCCAGCAGATTTTAACTTTACACTGTGACTATCTTGCCACATCTCTTTTGTCACCAGACCTCCTGACTACTCCTGAGAGAAGTTGACAACCATGGTGTTGAATTGGTCATGAAATTTTAAATTAAATTCTCTCCTCAGTGAGTACGATGTAATTTACTGACCAAGGGCGGTAATAAATATAACTGCTAAAAAGGACCTAGAAGAATATATTTTTCACATATTTAAAATATTGTACATGTTTTAAATTGTATGGCTGTTTATGCAGCTCAAAAAGGCCCTATTTAAAAAGGTATTTAAAAAAGCACTGTGTTCACCCAAAATTGTTAAGTTCACTACAGAGATATTCAGATGCAGTATGAGGGATCCAAGAAAGATTGATTTGAATAAAAACATATATGAATACTTTTCACTTTATATAAATCACATCAAAATTAAAAATAATACTATGAATAATTCTTTTTTTTTTTTGAGACAGGCTTCTCTGTGTATCTTTGGTTGTCCTGGAACTCACTCTGTAGAGTAAGCTGGCCTTGAACTCACAGAGATCTTCCTGCCTATGCCTCCTGTGTGCTGGGATTAAAGGCATGCACCATGATGTCTGGCTCATTCTTTTTTTTTGTTGTTTGTTTCTTTGTTTACATTCTGGAGGCTGCAAAGCTGGGACAAACACATGCATTCTTTCCTTCTTTAATTTTAACGGTGCCTATTCAACCATTTTCTCTGTATAACAAGGTCTTGAGGAGAGAATTAAATTTAAAATTTCGTGACCAATTCAACACCATGGTTGTCAACTTCTCTCAGGAGTAGTCAGAAGGTCTGGCTATAAAAGAGATGTGGCAAGATAGTCACAGTGAAAAGTTAAAATTGCTAAGCAAATAAGTCTAATCAAACAAAAATTTAAAGAATGTGTCATAGAAAAAATTAGTATTATAGAAGAATGTTAGCGAGAATACCAAGTAAATCTTAAGAAGTCATTATAGCAGAAAAAATTGTCATAATTGAAATCTCTTGGAAGATTTATGGATACAGAGACCATAGAGAGCATGATCTCAGAGAAGAATTGAACGTTGAACAACTGGTGGGTCTATTAATGGCTACAAAAGTAATTGCTTGGCTCCCCAGATTACTGGCTATAGTAATTTTCTCTGATACTGATGAAAAAATAGATCTCTAAATAGAGCAATCATTTTCCACCTATTCTTTCTGTGGGTTCTGAGTTTGATCAGAAATGAAATCATGCCCTAGGCAACTGGATCTCACTGTGAACTTTGACATCAAACTACTCCTGTATAAAACAGAATCCTCTTAGCCAAACATGCTCAGTACAGTGTGTGAGAGCCAAGGATCATGTCATCAGAATCAGGATTAACTGACCCTGAGTGTTCTTTGACATAAATAAACCAAGTCTAGCGTGGAGTGAGCTCCACCTAGACTTTATCCTTTAAAATGGCAATCAGCAACCATGCTTAATTAGAATGCTCAAAAATTATACGCAGCAATTATTTTCAAAAGCTCAGAGTGAAGTATTAAATAGAATAAAAGCCGTGCATCCAGAGAAAAATATAGATCAAAGACAGTAAGGAGAAAAAAAAACCTCAAAATCAGAAACTCTTTCATAGCACAATGAAAAGAAACCTTTAAAAGAGAAGCCGAGAAGTGAAGTATCAATTTAACAACCGTAAGAACAAGTGAAAAGACCATGCAGAGAGGAAATAACAGCTCATAATTGTAATGAAATAAGCAAAGAACAATGGTGAAAAAAAGAGAAAGGAGGGAGAAATAGGTGCAGCTAAGCTAATTAAAAACTGAATGGGTAAAGAAAATTCAAAACCCCAACACTCATACCTAGTCCAATAAATACACTGCATTCATCAATATTCATATTAGTGTATGGTGAAGCTTCAAACTGTTACCATTTTCAGCCTTTATGAGGACTTGAACTGATATGTGCCAAAATTCAGATAGAAGGGAGACATTGCAAGAATATAGGAAGATGTATATTTGCCTGGGTTAAATTGTTACTGTGAAGTACGCTGTGTTTATTACATAAAACTAGTACAGAAAGGGACCTACATCACAGGAGTTCACAAATTCAAAACCATCACTTGCTATCTACAAAGAGATCCTTAATAAAGAAAAATTTGGTGAAAACCTATTTTCACAACATAAAGGTGACTTCTTCCAAAGTGTCAGGAGAAGTCAAAATTTCATCAATTTCTCAAACTAGACAAAAGCAGACCACAGTGGCACATGCGCCACTGTATAGTATAAACAATGGAGATTTCATTTCCAGACACGAGTATGAAACTAAAGCTTCAGAGAAATTTCAGAAAAATAACTTCTACATCTTAGTGATATTTTGGCTACACAAACAATAATACCCAGCTGAAGTGAACACTAATTCTATTCCTGACCTGAAAAAGTAGTGGTAAGATTGAAACAGAAGCCTTCTAAAAGCCACACTACATCTCTGCTCTGGACTAATCCTTCTGTACACCGTGAATATATATTACTTTTCTTGGCTAATAGAGAACTGACTGGCCAGCAGCCAGGAAGAAGGTATAGGCAGGACAACCAACCTGAGAATCCTAAGAGGAAAAAGGGCAGAGTCAGTGGAGTTACCAGACATCAGAGAGGGAGCAAGACATGCTGGAGGCCAGGTAAAGCCATGTGCCACTGACAATACATAGATTATTAGAAATGGGTTCATTTAAATTGTAAGAGATTCTTAATAACAAGCCTGATCTATCAGCCAGACTTTATAATTAATAATAAGACTCTCTTGTGGTTGTTTGGGAAGCAGTTGCCAGGATAAGAAAACGTGGCTTACACATCTCATTTTAGGTGGCACGAATTTGACATATACAGAAAGCAGAAAATGAATGAGCATGAATGAGTCCTATCTGCTAACCAGACACTTGCTTTGCACTGTTCTGGAAACTGACAATACGATAGAGTTTACATTCGGTGGAGAATGGAAGATGATAAATATAAATCGTCAATGATTCATATAGTGACTAGAGGCAATGAAGAAAAAAAATTGGAAGCTGGAGAGATGGCTCAGAGGTTAAGAAGAAAACCGTTCTTGCAGGGACCCAAGTTCAGTTCCCAGCATTCAGATCAAAATGCATTACAGCCTCTTGATAATTCCAGTTCCGGAAATCTGATACGTAATCACATAAACAACCCCACCCCCAACACACACACACCAAAAAAAAAAAAAATCCTTAAAAGAAAAGTGAAATTAAATCAGAGTAAGAGTATGAGAACAGGTTCTTGATTATATTTAATAGCATTTCACTCTACACCTTGGAGCAGAATCCTGAGAATCACAAGGGGGCACATTATACACAGAGCTGCACAAGGGTGCAGGAAAAAAGCATTTAAGAGTCCGGTGGTGTGCCTACTCTTAGAAGATGGACACATGAAACAGTGAGATTGGAGCAGTTGGTGGAAGGAGCAGAGTGGTGACATCAGAAGGACAAGACAAAGCCAGATTGTCTAAGCAATTGTAGGGCTTTGCAAACACTTGAATTTTATTGTGATACTGGCATTTTGCATAGAGAAGGTGCATGATATATGATTCTGACCATGCAGACTACAAGACATATTATGCCAGTCAGGGAATGTACTAAAGAATCAAGAATCAAATGGGAGGAAATGGATTGCATTGACTTGATTCATATGTTGATCTGTGCATATAAGTGTGTGTGTGTGAATACTCATGAATATAAAGGGGTGATGAGGAAAGGCAGAGAGTGAAACAGCAATATAGATACAGAGAAGATCAGAGTTTGATTTTCAAGCACTTATGAGACATTTATAAAAATGAAATACTTAGTTGGAATTTAATTAAAACCCCATTAATTATGAAAAGTATAATGGATACAGGACTAAATATCGAATCACAATGAAACTAAACTCAAAATTAATGATAGTCCATGAACCACAAATTTAACCCACTGAAACAAATATTTCAAGTCCCTTTACAAATGGAGATTATACCCAAACAGCTCTCACTAAATTAATGACGATACAGCCAGTTCTCTTATTTGTCTAGATGAAGTCAGACTGTAAAACTGAGAAGCTGAATTTTCTAAGATAAAGGTCTGGGCCTTGGAACACGCAGCTCTAAATGAGATGTTTCCATCAAATCTCTCCCTTCAGAGCTCAGAGAACCCTGCAGAAGAGGAAGCAGAAGGAGTTGGGGATACAAAAGGTATGGAGGAGACAGGAAGAACAAGGCCCTCTAAGACAACTGAGCAAATGTCATACGGACTCACAGAGAGCATGTACAGGACCTGCACCAGATGTTAAGAGCATGCACCATAGCTTCCAGTGAGTGCTTTTATGCCCCCCCCCGAATGTGTAAACAAGTAGGTTTCCAGTTGTGCCTTCTTTTCGGCTCTTTTACTTTTTTCTTAGCTTAGCTTGTCCAACTTTATATGATGGTTTTCATCTTATCTTATTAAGTTTTATTTAATGTTTTTTTTGTTATCTCTTGAAAGCCTGTTCTTTTCTAATGAGAGACAGAAAGGGAGTGGATCTGGATGGAGAAGGAGGTGGGGAGGACCTGAGAGGAGTTGAGGGAGGGGAAATTGTATTCTAAAAACAGATGAATAAATAAAAGTTATAGGTCTAAGAACAGTTTTCTTTCTGATTCTCGGTCTTATTTTAATCCCTCCTTATACCTGGACTCCAGTAGACCTTGTCTGCACTGTACAAATGCATCTTTAAAGTATTTCTTTCCTATTGAACAAGTCCCAGTCTACAATGTTCTCATGTATCAGGTTCAGTAAAACCGGAATGGATGAAGGTGAGTTGTCCATTATATTTAAAGAATGAATTCTTGAGGACTATCTTCTTAAAATGTCTACAAATACAGAGTTTGTTTACCATGTATTCTTTTGTGAGAATAGAGGTTATTTTCCTGGCTGAAGTCCTCCCCACATTTGTGATGTTTGCATAATACCCTAAGCCCCATTTAAACTTTCTGGTGTCGATACAGGGGTCCAATCTAGTTGAAGAATCTTACACATTTGTGGCAATCACGTGAGCCCTCTGTCTCTCTCTGATATAGTCTATTGACAATATTCATCATAAGCTTTTCCATATATCCATACAATTTCTACCCTGTACTTTTATATTTTAGCTAACTTAAAGAACCAACGGTAGTTTTAGAGTCCATGTCAATGGTCTAAACGACATAAAGGGCAGCACTGTGATTCAAGGTTCTCGGCTATGAAAAACATGATTTCATGTGGAATATAGGGTTTCTTACACAATTGAGTCTACTCATTTACTCTGTCCAGTAGGAATTCATTTATATTGCTAGAAGGGTGAAGAATTACAAAAGGATCTTCCTCTATGACTACAGGCATAGACCTTTTCACGCATGTGAGTTCTCTTGGCCAGTGGAGGAGTTCTACTTAGAGAAAATCATAAGAGTCTTTCTGGAGAAGCAATTCAGTGGCACAAAATGGAAGTCCCTTATCCATGAGTAGCATTTGTGAGACACCAGTTCAAAGGCCTGCTCACTGTGCATAATCCCACCAGGAGAACAAATCCAAAAGTGAACCTGGGAACGTTTTCAGTGAGAGTTCACATGAACATGTTCTTTCAGAAAGATGCTTCATATGAATTTTTTTCATATCCAACTGATTTTAAAACATATCAGGTTTCTTGAATTATCTTCTATTGATAACGTAAGGTGTTGAGCCAAGAATTTGATATAGGTACTCAAACTTAGATAAGTAATTTTTAGTAATTTTGTTCCTGTCACAAGGTAACATGAAAAAAAGCAAGAGTCTCTTTTTCTTGAAATCTGATTTCAATTTCTTTTTATATTATCCACTTTTAAGAATGGTAAAGAAACATTTCTCCTATCCACAGTAATTTTTTAAATGTGTAGCTTCATTTTTATCAAAATTATCAAATTACTTACACAAGACATGCACAAGATTGAGCCAATGAAAGCTCTTGCATTGACGGAGCAGATGATCTCCAGGCTACACCACTTACTAAGGAGCTAAGGCGGTTAACAGTTACCGACAGAGGCAAAAATCTACTCCTCTTTGAGGATGTGACCACTAGTAGAATTCACACACTTTAGGGGAAGGCTACAAATCCATGCACATTTAGGCAACACTAACTGAATGTAAATTTAATATAATTGAATATAAATTTAGAAAAATAAAAAGCTGTGTAGTTGGAAGGGGTGTGCCAAAAACAATATGGGTATTTATAGAAGAAAAATGTGGTCATTCTCTCTCTCTCTTCTTTTCTTTTACTTCTTCTCATTCTTCCTCACCTTTATTTTGAGACAGGGTTTCTCTGTGTAGCTCTAACTCTCTTGGCACCTGCTCTGTGGACAAGCTAACCTTAAACTCAGAGTGCCTCTACCGTCTGAGTGCTTGTATTAAAGACATGAGCAATTATACTTGGGTTCATATTTCATTTTATACTTGTATAAAATTCTCAAAAATAAGTAAAATTGTTTTTAAATTACAATATATAAAGAAAAAATTCATAGAATATTTTAAATTCCCACACTTTATTTTTTGCTACGAAGAATTAACTGTTATATTTCCCCTTTATTACAAATTACAACATATTTAAAAATCTTACTGTGATTGTCTTTTTATATAACAACATTATAAAATTTGAAATTCTCTACTGCTATGCATACTGTTTTTTTTTTGCTAGAATCCTAAAGCAATATAATATCTAATTGCCAAACAAGTGACTAGTGGAGTAGATGTAGACATTTTAAATCACAATATTTCCATGGAGATTCTATAAGAATAACCATTTTGTCAGTAAGTCAATTGTAGAAAATATTATGAGAGAAGACATCTTTAGACTTATGCACGGTTTAGAAACATAGCATGTAAAATCTGTGTGTTTAGGTTTTTATTTAGAATAAACTAAAATTAATATAAATATGAGAACCTTCATTGATTTTTGAAAGATTTTATGGAAGTGTGTGATGTTAGGTATGGGAATGATTTGTACTTATATTTTTTGATAGTTTCTGTGTTTTAAAGACTCATATTGACTGGGCAGCACTATAAAGCCAATGCTGTTGGCGGAGGTGTCGGTGAGCCAGCCCTGAATTTGTTAGCATGGGAAAGCTATCCCCATTACTTATCTATCATGTGGTAGCCTAGGAAGGAAGACACTGTCCCCCCCAACTCCCATCAATGCCTGAGGCCGGTGGGAGATCTGGTCCTGCATTCCACCAGCTACAACAACACTCGGGACAGCAGGCCCTGTACCTTCCCTGGGCAGCACAATATAGCCAATCCTATTGGCAGAGGTGTGGGTGAGCCAGCCCTGATCTTGTGAGCATGGAGGAACTGTCCCCATTACTCATTTGTCATGTGGCAGTATGGGAAAGGGAGACATGCACCCCCCACCATTTCATAATGGAGCATTCAGAAGAGTGGACCCTATGCCATGAAAGGGCAACACAATAGAGCTGGCCCTGAGGTGTAGGGGTGAGAGACCTTGAGGACATGAAAGCAGAAGAACTGGCCCTGCCCCTTGCTCATTGTGACAAAGGGTGAATTCATCAAGGCAATGCAGGAGAACTTACCTTGGTGGTGAGGACAAAGGAGAGCTGGTGGGCTGACCAACCCTGCAACTACCCAGGCCCAGAACAAGGGTTATGTGTTAGCCCACCCCAGCATCCACCCCATCTGTGATTTGCTAGAGCATGTAAAGGGAGTGGTCCTGCATACCAAGAGCATCGGGATGTCCACAAGACAGGACAACAGCAGGATAACCAAGAGGAGTCCCAGTAAGGGTCCAACATCAATAGTTGTGCAAAAGCAGAGATGTCAAACCAGACCAATGACTTTGCAATGAACACTTGCAAGTAAAGATATGTGGAAAAAAGGGTTTACTGCATGACTCACTATGTCACATTACAGTTTACATGATGAAATATTTTTCTTTTCTTTTTCTTTATTCCTCTTAATTTTTGGGGGGTGCTGGAAGAGCAGAGGACAAATATGCAGGGACAGGAAATGAGATTGAGATGCAAGATGAGAAAGAGACAGAGAATAAATAAAAAGGAAGTTTTTTAAGAAGACATATATTGAGGTATTTAAAATCAACAGGCAGCACTATCTTGGATTTACAGGATTAGAGATGGAGGAGTGGATGGAGATGAAAGAGAAAACAGGTTGCAATAGCTGATAATCTTGAGACTGGGTTGAAGTGACTTGATTTAAATGTTTGAGTGCCCCACTTTTCGTATAAATCTGAAATGTTTCATAATGGAACAAAATGGAGAAAAAGGCTAGCTCTTTATTTTTTTGACAAATGTGGAAGGGACAACTAAAAATACTGTTTGCTTGGCAAGAAAAAGTATTATTTATTCACTATTTCCTGCCAGAATGCTTGTTGGATTCCTTTTGCTTTAATCTCAATATCTTCACTGTGACCATGCCTTGGTCTTCGGAAATTAATGTTATAAATCTTGCTATGTGACAAATTACATCTTTAGCTTTGAAATATTTTCTCCTTTTGCATGCTTAAGTATCATTTGGTTTAATTTGTTCTGATTTACTAACTCATTCTATGTTGTTCTCCACAAAACATATTTTTGCTATTCAGTTAAAGTTTATTATTATCTGCATCCTTAGGTCAAAAAAGCTTACATTTTTCTACAGCTTCTGTTTTTAATTACTCCTGAAACAATTAAACATTCTTTCACAGTTTCTAAGATTTACTTGCCCGTGTTATTAATATCCTTAATCTTTCATTGGTCTTTCAGCTACCTCCATTTTAATAATATCTCTGTCTTTCAAGTAGCTTCCTTGATATTCTGTTTCTTTCCCTTATTAAAGGAACAGAGGAAATATAGATTGAAATTTCTTGCCAAACAAATCAAACAGATTTCTAAACATGCTATGTTCTGAATATGGTAGCTTAGGTCCATCAATCAAATCTCTTAGTCAATATCAGAATAAGCTTCCTAGATACATCAACAGATGCTGGTGTCTTAGTTTAATCTGTATTCAAAGCCACTAACTTTAGCCAACTCACTGCAGTCTTCATCGCTATATATATTTCATTTTGGCTACCGTGAGTCTCCAGCTCCAGAGCATCTACCATGTACAGGACCTGGTGACCCATGTGCCTTTTTCTGGTGTTTGTGTCACCAGTTCTTTCTCCATCATATAGTAGATGTTCTATGAGGCAACTCTTCTCCTGGCCATGGGCTTAAGAGGACAAGGTTAGTTATGTAGTCATTGACATCGATTTATGTAGGAAGCATTTTAAGCTATTTCTGATGTTTTGTCTTTAGTTAGTCTTGTGATGTAGTGTTCCCCTTATTCTTTTAACTTACAGATATTTTTCTTACCTTAAAGCACTGTCCCCCTCTGCAAATACCAGCTAACAGCAGCTTCTCTTTCTGAAAGACTGGTCAGACTTCAGGCAATAATTTTTAGTGATCAGAAGGGTAGCATGCTTTGACAATCCTTTTCCAATATGTATCCAATGACCTGATATTGCTTTGGACCAATGCTCATGTATACATTTCTAACAGAGTAAACAAAATTATATAAATGATACATATTTATTAGGCTAAAGCAAGAGTATCCCTGACAGACAAGGGAATGAGAAACTCAATTATTGTAAGAAAAAGTGTCTTAAGAACTAATATTTGAAAAGCAAACATCTTTTAATTGTGGGAGGTGTTTCTTCAAGTACTCAAAGACATGGAATAATGAGGTCTAGTTGGAAAACTCACTTAGCTATTCACTGATGCATTTTGCAATTTATTCCCAAAGAATTAATCAAGAAGTAATATTACATTAAATTTTAAATAAAAATCCCATATGTTTATTATTGAAAATTTTTTTCATGGTGACTGGTAAATTGCTTTGAAATTTTACCAGGCTAAAATGATTAGAGCCATGTTCCATGGGAAAAAAAAAATTCAGGGTCTTTGTTTACCTCAATCTTATTTTCTGAGAAAAATATTTACTCCTAACCATTCAGTCTCTCACCTCTCCCTCTGTAAAGGTAATGCTATTATTCAATTCACGCTCTTTTCTCATTGCACTGCAGATAATTAATTGTGCTGTCCACTCAATTGACTACTGATGCACGTGGTAGCTTAGAAGAGTCTCTCGGGGTGGTAGCATAGAAGATGCTATAGCTTTATGCCAAAATAAAAACTCAGTTGTACAAATATCATCAAAATTGGAGTAGCAAGAAAGAATCCAGAAGACTGCCTAAAGGAAAAGCAGTTCATTTACTCCTCCTGCTATCCTTGGTTTCATCACTGCCTTAGACTGTTAATAAGCTGCACACTTGTGTTTTGTTCTCAGAATTGTGGACTGGGGTTTATCCTCACAACAGTGAGATAATGGGTTGTAAAATATGCTGTTTAAAAGGGGCTCCACTCATGATCTTCTCCTGGCTTTTCCATGACCTCTTCATCCCTTTAGTATGCACGCCAGCAGGGACTTCTCGTTGTTTATGGAGACAGATTTGTGCCATCACTGTTTTCTCTTCAACACTGACACCCATTTATAGTCTTAACATTAGAAAAACAAGTAAGGGCTGGAGAAATGTCTCCACTGTTAAGAACACTTGCTGATCTTGCAGAGGACATGGATGCCATTCCCAGCACCTACACAGTGGCTTAAGTCTTTCTGTTGCACCACATCCAGGGGACCCAACATCTCTTCTTGCCTCTGTGTGCTCCTGTGTGTACATGGTGCACACACAAACCACTCAAACACATGCACATAGATACAAAAGAAAATTAATTAATTTAAAAAATAAATAGAATATATGCAGCTGTTGAATATCTTTCACTGTTTCCCCTGCTACCATCAGGACAGTAACTGTTGTTAGGCTCATTCAGATAAGTATAAAAGCCTACTGAGTCCTTTTTATCACCTTATTCTCCTTTATAGAGAGACAATACCCCACAGAGAAACATATTCTCTCATTAAAATACAAGTCAGACCATGTTACACTGTGCAGAATCTCCAGTGGCTCCTATCTCAGGCAAGCACTACAAGTGGAAGGCAAGGTCCATCAAGCTCTGGCTCCTCTTCTGCTCCTTAACCTCTCCTGAACCCTTCTTATCATCATGCTTCAGCCAAACTGTTGTGCATGTTGATCCTCAAAATCTCATAAGCATTGCATTCTGCTCCTTGTGTGAAGTGTTCTCCTGCAGATATTTTCATGCCTACTTCTGCTCAACGGAGGAACTCCTCAATGCCTTATTTGAATTAATACCACCCATCCTTGGCACTCTTTACCCTATTCCTTGCCTTTCCTCCCACACCATGTATTATGTTCCATCATACTGTGCCTTTACTTAGATATTCTGTCTGTTGTGTGTAGCCCTCTAGGTTTTTATTTTCCTTCACAAAATCAAATATAAGACAAGAGAAAAAACATCTCATTGAAGTGGGAAGGAAAGCCAACAGAAGAAAAAAAGCACTGAAGTAAAGGCAAAAGAACTGGAGACCCATTCATTTATGCACTCGGAAGTCTAGTAAAAATCCAAAACAGAAAGCTATGCTGTGCATGCCAGAGGACCTGGTACAGACTGGAGTAGGCTCTGTGCTTGCTGCTTCAGTCTCTGTGAGTTCCTACCCTGTGAGTTCAGCAAGCTTTGTTCAGTTGTATTAGAGGACCCTGCCCTCATGGTGTCCTTCATCCCCACTGGTTCTTACTCTCTTCCCACCTCCCTTTCCACAGGCTTACCTGAGCTCTGGTTCTGAGGGAAGGGATCTGGTAGAGACATCACTTTTAGAGCTCTGCTGAGTGTTGTATCAAATATGACTTTATTCTACTTTCGGATTTCCATTTCTTTTCTATTTAGGTTGTATAGTGTTTGTATAATGACTTCATATATGCTTCTAGAGTAGGAAAGCATCACAGGTCAACAGATATATTAATTAAATACAAATAGTTGTATTCTGGTAGCTAATTATTTTTTCACTATTATGAAATGATCTGCTTAAATGTCTTCTTAAGTATTGTGCTCTCATTGTCCTGTGAATGAGACTCAAGAACAGCTGACACACCAAGAACACAGGCAAGCCACCCCTTGGAGGTATTCAGCACAAAGAAAGAATGCTGCCTGAGATCTCATCTACTGCACATAAATACGTGTGAGATGAAGAACAACAACAAAATTCTCACATCCTCCGGGCTATCCAGGAAAAATAACAACAAAAGAGGCACTTTCTTTCATGAGTACTCACAGAGCTATGTCCTGATCTTTTTTTGTTTTTCAAAACCCATTCTTCTGACCTCCTCTAAAAGCCATGTCAGATCTCATAAAAACGTGCTGAGCCGGGTGGTGGTGGCGCACGCCTTTAATCCCAGCACTCGGGAGGCAGAGGCATGCGGATCTCTGTGAGTTCGAGACCAGCCTGGTCTACAAGAGCTAGTTCCAGGACAGGCTCCAAAACCACAGAGAAACCCTGTCTCGAAAAAC
>NC_022011.1:78010029-78039773 GCF_000317375.1 Microtus ochrogaster | reverse complement strand
TATATATATAAAAACGTGCTGAATGTGTTCCTGAGCCATATTCTTCCACAATGCCGGTCAGTTTTCCATCTTTCCTTACTCTACTTGTTATCCATATTTTTGTGGGGGTGGTGAACATTTAATGGTGTTCTTTTCTCTCTCTCAACCTTAATGTTCCTCTCTCCATTCTAGCAGGCAGCAGACTACTGTTTTCCACAGCCTCAGAGAGAACGTGGAGCGAGACAGAGAAGAGAAATGGCTTGCATGTATTTCTTTCATGTTCTAGCGACACATGAGTTTAAGTGATCGGAAACACTTGTGGAAGCCGGAAAAAGAAGGAAGGAGCATGTTTGTGAGCAATGGTAATGGTGGGATGAGAAAAAGCAGAGATAGGCTAATAAGAAGGTGAGAGAAGAAATGGACTCTGCCTTTAGCGCTACTGAGAGAAAGCTAAACCCTGGAGATGCTCTGTGCAATGTCTGGGCAAACTGGATCACTCCGACCATTCAGCCACCCCAGAACAACGCAAGAACAACATCAACAGACAGATGTTGATCTGGTAATGAAGCCAGGAACAGTGATGCTTTCCTTCAGCCCCTATTTCATGGTGGCCTAAAAGATGGTGGCTCCCAAGGTGGACAACAATTCAGGGCTAGTATTCCAGGAATGACTGGGGTGGACTTTTGGCAGGCCCCAAGTTCCCCAGGTCGGGAAAAGAACTGAATCATAGAAAATAACTGCTTTCAAAGTATCATTTCTGACAAGCCTGAATTTGTAAACTAACACTCATGTTCCCTACCTGCCAAAGCAACTCCAGATTATTTCAGGCCCTAGATACAAAATAAATTAATCAATAAACACTAAACTAAGAGGAAAGGCACAAGTGGGAGATTGAGATGCAGAGTTAGAGAGATACTATCTTGAAGGAGTAATTTTTAAACGTTTTTCAGATAAACTTGCTATTTGAATATCCTAAAGTTAAAAACCGTCATTTCAAGTTTCTGGTTCTACAAGCTTCATTTGTGTTAACGCAGTTGTGAGAAACAATTAGTAACTTGATGTAAAATACCTTTCAAGCCTAAATAGTTGACACTATTTTAGTAATATAATTCTAGTTCCATACAATGAATTTTAAAACAGCATCCTGAGGCCTCATTTTCCCCCATTTGATCCTGTTGTTGTTTGTTTGTTTGTTTGTTAAACAGACAGGCATAATATATGGGAAATGAATAACAATTTTCACAATCAGATTCTTAGCTAATTTCCATCTCATATTAACTTTTCATGCTTATATAAATGGTGGTCCCTTGTATGAGTAGACAAATTATACTTGCAAAGGATTATAGTTTTTCCTAGTGCTTCCCCGACTCTCCTTCATGTGATGCTGGGGGGCTGGCTACGTGTTATAAGGAATATCTGGACCACTTCTGTAAAGCCGAGGATTAAATTCCCAGGAAACTGATAAAATAAAATTAGCTTTTCATACAGTTATTTCCTAACTGCTTCTGAGGGACTATATGTCTCTGCTCTTGTGGCTCTCCGTAGGGTTTTAGGACAGGAAGATATCAGTACTGAAGAAGCATCCTCTTGTTTGTGTATATAGCTAATCTTCTGTGAAACTTGAGATATGCTGCCTACTGCTGTATTTCTAAAGTAGGCTGTATGAAAAGTTTTCAAACACTACCAGAAACAAAAATATTTTAGAGGTAATTGAATCATTAAATATCAGGGGCTGGAGAGATGGCTCAGAGGTTAGGAGCACTGACTGCTCTTCCAGAGGTCCTGAGTTCAATTCCCAGCAACCACATGGTGGCTAACAACCATCTGTAATGATATCTGGCACCCTCTTCTGGCCTGTAGGCATACATGCAGACAAATACTGAGAATAATGTATACATAATAAATAAATAAATCTTTTTTTAAAAAAAGATTAAATATCCATTTACTAAATGGCTAACACTACTTATTTTTACATAAAGGCTACAAGATTGCATATAAAACCATTAAAAATGTAACCTTGAATTCTCACAAATATTTATAAACTCTTGAGAAACTATTACAGTAGAAGTTGATGTGTTTGTAGCTCCAATTATGTGTGCCTTTTATACATACGAACAATTTCTCTCAACAAAAGATAAGTGAAAATTCACACTAATAAAGAAGAGGCTAAATTGTTCAGGTTAAAATAACTCTATAAAGTGTCTGGTTAAAAGCTGTTCAGTTTTCCAAAGTGGTTGCACGAGTTTGCATTCCCACCAGCAATGGATGAGTGTACCCCTTTCTCCACACCCTCTCCAGCAAAGGCTATCATTGGTGTTTTTCATTTTAGCCATTCTGACAGGTGTGAGATGGTATCTTAAAGTTGTCTTGATTTGCATTTCCCTGATCGCTAAGGAAGTTGAGCATGACCTTAAGTGTCTCTTGGCCATTTGAAGTTCTTCTGTTGAGAATTCTCTGTTCAGCTCAGTGCCCCATTTTATAATTGGGTTGATTAGCTTTTACGGTCTAGTTTCTTGAGTTCTTTATATATTTTGGAGATCAGACCTTTGTCAGTTGCGGGGTTGGTGAAGATCTTCTCCCGGTCAGTGGGTTGCCTTTTGTCTTAGTGACAGTGTCCTTTGCTTTACAGAAGCTTCTCAGTCTCAGGAGGTCCCTTCATCAGGCGATGAAAGGAGACAGAGACAGAGACCCACATTGTAGCACCGGACAGAAATCTCAAGGTCCAAATCAGGAGCAGAAGGAGGGGGACACGAGCAAGGAACTCAGGACCGCGAGGGGTATACCCACACACTGAGACAATGGGGATGATCTTTCGGGAATTCACCAAGACCAGCTAGCCTGGGTCTGAAAGAGCATGGGATAAAACCGGACTTACATAGCAGACAATGAGGACTACAGAGAACTCAAGAACAATGGCAATGGGTTTTTGATCCTACTTCACGTGCTGGCTTGGGGGGAGCCTAGGCAGTTTGGATGCTCAACTTGCTAAACCTGGATGGAGGTGGGCAGTCCTTGGACTTCCCACAGGTCGGGGAGCCCTGATTGCTCTTCAAGCTGATGAGGGAGAGGGAGTTGATCAGGGGAGGGGGAGGGAAGTGGGAGGCGGTGGTGGGGAGGAGGCGGGAATCCTTAATAAATAAATAAATTAAAAAAAAAAGCTGCTCAGTTTCTGAGAAGCTTCGGGTTCATTAAGTTTTCATGTCATCTAAACCTAATAGGTGTTTCACTTGGCCTCCAAGTTTCAGAATCTTATGAATCTTTAAGGAGTGTCCTAGCTTGACTTTTATTGGTGTGGTAAAAATGATGACCTAAAAGAACTTTGGGAAGAAAAGGTTTCATTTGGCTTACACATCCAAATCACAGTCCACCACTTTAGGAAGTAAGGGCAGAAACTCAAGCAGGAACAGAAGACAGAACTAAAGCAACGTGGTGAGTTCTGCTTAATTGATCCTCGTGGCTTGTTCTCCATGACTTGCTAGGCCTGCTTTCCTATATAAACTAGGACCACCTGCCCAGAGAAAACACTGCTCACAGGGAGTTGGGTTCTCCCACATCGTTCATTAATCAACAGGGTTCCCCACAGACATTCTCACAGGAAGTCTGATGATGGCAACTGCTTTTTGGAGAGTCCCCTCTTGCCACTCATGTTTCCTTTTATGTCAAGTCGGCAAACAAACCTACAAAACCCTAACCATATTGAAGAGATATTGATCTAATGACAGTTCGCTCATTGCAACATCATGATGGTGGCACCTTTCAAATTTTAGCAAAACCTTCATCTAAGCCATTTCAGTGAAGCAAAATTCAGATATATTTTGTGCACAACATAGTAATTAGTAAATCTATGAAGCCCTCGACCTTGTCCAGGTAAGCCTCCTGAAACGAAACTTCGGAGGAAAAGTCTTGGTAAAGTAATACATATTGTAAGGTTAATAGACAGCTACCTGGACAAAAAGAGCTGTCATCTGGAGTTAGATCTGAAGAAATGGTGGCATTTCTCTAATAACTGTATTGCCAATAGAAAATTTTAGGACTAATATTCCATAGAAGTACTGCCAGACAAACTGTGGCCATTTTTGGCTTTTATTACACAGCTTTACCTAATTCTAGTCAATTATTTTCTGTTTTAATGAATTTTGGGAAACGATGCCATTAGGATTTGCTGAAGAAGGCAGAGGCAGGAGGATCACAAGTTAGAGGCCATCCTGGGCTACACATTTATGCTGGAAGGTGGCAGTGCACACTCTTAATCCCAGCACTCGGGAGGCAGAGATAGGTTGATCTCTGTGAGTTTGAGGTCAGCCTGGTCTACCAAGTGAGTTCCAGGACAGGCTCCAAAGCTACAGAGAAATACTGTGTCAAAAACAAAACAAAACATAAAGTTGGGCTGAATTGATTGCTGACACTAGTTTTTTTCTGATTTTACATTACAAAGGATCCTTAATTATTTATAAACAATTATTAACTTTTTAACAGAATCTGTTACTCTGGAGCTAAGAATGTCTTGCCATTAGCTAAGTAGAACAATTGTGTTTGTTTTACCTTCTTACTGCACAAAATATATTTACAGAAAGCTTTCACGGAATGTTTAACAAAAGTTATTGAGTGGTCACTAACAATCAAGCATAGGATATCACTAATCCACAGGTCTCCTTTCCATCACAGGTGTCCCTCTCCAATCACAATGTTCTTCTTCTATGTAACTCTGTAGACTTGACTAATTTCCCCAAATTGCGTACTTCATTGTAATTTACCAAAATATTATAGCTTAGTTTTTAACTTTGAAAAGTAGACTCATTTTTTTTTTGCTCATTTCAATTTTCCACAAAAGTATTGAAAATACGGACCATAATTATTCCCCTGATGTTACTGCACTCTGATATCACAACTGCTTATATATTCCACTGTTCAGAGCATTTTAGACAGAATTCAGCTTAGCGCTATCTGAAACAATATGTAACGAATGTGTTTTCTGTGCATTCTACAGAACAAACATATATTTCATAGAAGCTATCTATGTAGCTAAGGGAGAATGTGGGAATGCAAAGACTTAGGACATGCTTATTGTGGACACAATTAGATGGAAACTACAACATTTTCAGTCTTAAAAATTTATATGCTTACATCCTTATGCACTTTGAACGTGACCTTTCTAATAACTGCACATTCAGCAGGTTAACTAGGCTATATTTCCATTTACTGGTCCCTGTATCCATCACCAATATGTAAAACGGCCTCTGGGTGGTACTGTACTAGTCACCAGGATATAAGGTGAACATAACAGAGACTGAAGAATGATAAGCATGTGTCCCCTAGGGTTTAGATTGCCATAAAGTATGATTTTCTTTTTTTCAATGTAGCAGTGTGGAATTGAATTCATCTTTCTGATGATGATGATGATGAGAGACCATGTTGAAAAGCTGGTCACATAATCCTACCCTTCTATTGGCTTAAAATGTGCAATCTGATATCTTCTAAGGTAATAGGAAAATGTATTGGATTGTTGTTTAGCAGGATGTAGGCTATTGGTATTCAGGTTGATAAAGTGATAATGGGCTGAAGTAAAGGTATCTCAAAACAGGAAAGAATGGCATGTTATGCTTGATGTCAGAATAATGTTTAATCAATTCTATTTTTAAATAGGAATTCTGATTTCATTTAAATTCAATGAGTTTCCTTTCTGAATGCCTGTACTTTTTCACACCTACTATGCTCATAATTACAAAATCAGTGCGTGTAAATCATGCTCAAAGGACCTGAGCCATCACACATAAGTACCCAGTCACAAATATACATAAAGAACTTGAGAAATATATAAATAAAAAAGAACCTCAGAAAATCTGGCACTGAATAGCAAGTAAAAGACTGTGCAGGGTAACAATTCTCTTATTCCCATACTAATTTGCCAGAGGAGTTAGTTTAGATAACCCAAGTCTAGCAGTGGTCTGCACAGCATGCTATGGGAGAATTGCATATCATCCGGAGATGTATGAAAAAGTTATTTTTTCCCCAAGCATAGCTCCATAGTGTTCTTAATCCATTAAACCCCATATTATTTGAGATGAATGCTTCTTTTAAACAGATGTTTTCTCCCTTTGGTGGCATGTGTTGTTTTAATATTCCACAGTGCAGAATATCTTACTTGTTTTTTGCAACTTGTCCCCACATTACTCCTTTAGAAACCAAGAGGAAAACATGAGTCAACCACAAAAATAACAACCCCCCAAAAGTTGTACTCCTCCAAGGGAAAGTGTTAAACAGCAACTGCCAAAGGAACGCTCCAAGTTAACACTGGGCGATTTGTATTGAGCACAAGACAGAAATGGCAGGGTTCTGTCTGCTGTAGGCAAGGAAAGGGCTGCAGGTTTTTGCCAAGCACCCATCAAATAGAGAGGGTGCCAGCAGTTTCCAGTCACAAAGCGAATTGTTTTCAGCTAGATATTAGGTAATGGGGTAGATTTATAGTAGCGGGAGAGGCTGATAAAGCCACTGACAAGATGTAGCTTGTAGAAGTCGACAAATGAACCAGAAGGAGCAGCTGGGAGAGAAGTGCAGGCATATGTATGTGCATTTGGTTAAAATGCAATGTTGACTTCAAAATGATGGGAAGAGAGTTCTCCTTTCCCTCCTGTGTTCACCTCCGGGCACAGAATTTAAACCTGATACTTTTCAATTGCATTGTCTGTCCGCTGCTAGAAATGAGGTATAGTATATGTGAGGCTTCAATTATGGCTGTAACTTTACAATCCCTCACAACAACCCTTTGGCTATGAGTGGGTGGCTGTTACAGTGTCTGCTAAAGAAAAGACAGGGGGAATAAGAGTGCCCGAGGTCATACAGACTTGTCTCTATCTAAGTATGGTACGCATACTCTATTTTGCCTCACCATTTCTGAAACCTCTACACACGCACACGCACACACACACATGCATGCACATATGTACACATATGCACATTACCACAGAGAGCAGTGCTGAGAGATTCAAGTTGGAGAAAAGCTCTTCCTTGGATTGTATAATTTTAATTGCGATCTCCTTCTGGCATTTCAGCAGGTGGCATCTCAGTGATCAGTGAAGCCCAGCATCTGTGTGTGCACTCCAGTGTGTTATGTGGTTGCCAATCCACTGATCTAAAATTACATTATTGTCACCATCATTTGTAGGTGCTATAAAACCAGGTTTTCTAGTATCTTTCCTTGTTTATAGCAAAGAGTTATCCTTGAATCCCTCTATTGTAATCAAGAAAACTCTTTCTGCTCCGAATGTTTTTTTCTCATGCCTCTTTGGTTGCTTTAAAGACTCTCACTTATAGCACCTGTGGTCCTCAGACAGACAGGACCAGGCTGTCAAAGCCAACAACTTAACATACTAGGTGTTTAATGTATTGTAGTTGAATGATTAAAGATGCCAAAACCACCTCAGTACGATGACATCTGGACATTTCTGGGTGATTGCATCTTATGCAATTATACTACATGGGCACTTCTGGCTTTGATGCGAAGCTTAACACCTGTTGTAATGGCTACCATCTCATCACATCTGCATAGAATTCCTGGGGCAAGGATTTAAGGAATTCACTTGATATGTACTGAGGATATTCAATATGCCAGGCACTCTCTTGGCACTGGGAGAAAAGAACTTAGAAACTTCTCCATGTTATGTGTGGGATGGGAGAGGGTTGCTATTACTCTACATAAAGGTTTCCGTGGCTGATGTGAAAATGCAAGATTAGCCACTCATGAGCACTCAAAGAGATGCGTCCATTAATCAAGTCTTCCATGCCCTGATTTTGGTTTCATGTCCCCTTAATAACCCTCCTTTGTTGGATACCAAT
Organism: Microtus ochrogaster; assembly: GCF_000317375.1. Taxonomy (NCBI): domain Eukaryota; kingdom Metazoa; phylum Chordata; class Mammalia; order Rodentia; family Cricetidae; genus Microtus; species Microtus ochrogaster. The sequence goes on along the minus strand of NC_022011.1, from coordinate 78,031,961 downwards.
TCCTGCATTAAACGACAGCAATAAACCATGAACTAAGAGTTTGCTAAGTCGAATTAGAAACATTACTTGTGCTTCACAATACTTTATATGCATCTGGTGAACCTTTCATTAAGAAAGTATTTTTAAATTACTAATTATACTCGGGAGGCAGAGGCAGGCGGATCTCTGTGAGTTCGAGGCCAGCCTGGTCTACAAGAGCTAGTTCCAGGAGAGGCTCCAAAGCTACAGAGAAACCCTGTCTTGAAAAATAAAAAAAAAATAAAAAATAAATTACTAATTATCAAGGGAAGTGAGAGGTTAATGTGTGTGTCTGATTGAATACACAGGTCACAGTAGATTGAGGGTAGAAAGATTTTTTTTTTCACCAAGGCATCTGTAAGTAATGTCTACCATCTATTTTCTTTTCCTCTATGATTTTTAACTTCACTTCCTGACATTTCACAGATCACACAAATTTAATATAATAACAAATCCTGTTGTTATCTTCTCTCTTCTACAAGCTAAGTCCAACCACGGGTCAGTACATCATATACACAGTAGCCTTTGTCAACTTCTCCTTTGTTTTCAGTCCTGCTTCCTCTATCCCTTTCCCTCACTCATAATGTTGACTTTCAATACTCCATACTGGAATGAGAAAAAAAAAATAAAACCATTTTGAAGAAAACAGTCAAACTTCAACTGACTAATAACCTACTATTTGCATCCTACAGATTTTGTAGCCCAAATGACCTCTGATTTGTTTTTTAGGGACTGCCAGACTCCTGGTGTTAGTCGTCTCCCAGGTGTAACTCTCAAACAAGGTCATGTCTTTTCTGGCTGATAGGTCTGTCGCTTCTTGGTCCTCTTTTGCAGTAGTCTATCCTGTATGATTTCCTCAGTAAGATTCCTTCATCCCCAACGGTGATTCATTCTATAACTTATAGCTGTTGGCATCTTCTTGAAGATGACCCAAGGCTGCCTCTCTTGTGTGGAACCCACACTGAGGTCAGGATAATGCGGAAAGGTAAGACTGCCCACCTCATCCCTGGATTGGATATTCTCTCAGAGTAAATCTTGGCTCCCATGGTTACACACAATCCTGCCCACCTGAGAGCCACTGAACTTTGTGATTACAGGCACGTGTCAGGTATTCATAATTATTTTCCTAGGCATTAGAAGACTCAAGATATTTAAGCTATCCACGGAATTACTTCACTCAGGGACTACAGTGAAGAGGTAAACTCTGTATTCCAAGATGAAATATGTGTTAGCACGACAAACATGTTTCTGACAAAACCCTATCTATAGCTGCATGTTTTCAGAGCCTGTAAACCGGGACAGTGTCTGACTCCACTCACCTGATCAAACAAAGAGCCATAGACGCTTGGGTTGGCTTACATATCAACTGTTTGCTCACAGTTTTAGAGGCTGAAAAGGAGAAGATCCAATTCCCCAAGGAAGGCTGTCCAACTAGCCTGTAGATGGCTCTCTCATCGCAAGGGGAAGGACACTTTGGGTCTCTCTTCCCTTTAGGTCTCTAATTCCAACATGAGAACTCCAATCTCATCAAGTAAACCTACCTCCTCAAATCCCATCCCTGCATATCATGACACCAAGTATTATAGATTTTTGTACCCAAATTTGAGAAATAATAAAATTCTGTGATAGGTAGAAGTAGATCATCTTCATTTTGTCACCTGTTTTGAAGAATTATATGTGCCATTTAGGAACCTTCTTCCATGGAGACGTACTGGGGTTCAGCTTTGTGAATTAGCTGAAATGCTGAAAAAGTACTGGAAAAATACTTTTAAACATATGAACACTTTAACAATTGAACTCTTTCTCCCAGGTATAAAGATTACTCTAATATTTGTATGTTCCTCCATGAATTCTATGAAGACAAACCTTACATATGAACAATAGCTACAGTTCAGTTGAACCTAATAATTTATGAAGTATTGGTAATATGTTTGCTTGGTGTTTTCTATTTTCCTCATGCATGCTGAAACCACTTAGCCAATTACTTTTGGAGATGATGAACATTTTCCCTGCGTAGTGGGAAAGAACAAAAAGGAGTGCCATTTAGAAAAGTTTGGTCTTCAACCAGCTATTTCTAGGGCTTACTGAGAACCCTCTAGATTCCTTTTAGTTGATTTTAGTAAAGTTGGCATATTTCTTCCTGCTTTTTTTCTCTTCAACTATCATTCGGTAGCTTGCCAAAACTTCTAGCTGCTAGGCTGCTACCCATTACTCACCAACTTAAGTGAAATGCTACTGATTTAGCTCAGAATTTGCTCTTCTCCACCCTGCAATTTGAATCTATGAGCAGCACAGAGGGGCTGTACATGTGATGGACAATACCACCTGTGAGTGTTGAATCATTTCTAAATCAGCAATACATCCAGCACTTGAGACTGCTGCAATCATCTTCCGTTCCTTCTAGAGCTTCATTTGGCCTGATGCTCAAGAGATGGGAAGAAGCCAGATAACCGTTTGTTAGGCCTAATCTCAGAAGAGGTAGCCAATCAAGTTGATATTTAATTGCCTTTTAAACTTTCAGAACAAATTCCAAAGGGGGGGGGAATATGTTTTGCTTAAAACCAGACATGTTCATTATAACAGTGGCTTTAGTCCAGTCTGATAACTTTATATAATATAGTACTTTTAGAACCTGCTGGGAAATGACATTATCAGACACATTGGTGGTTACACAATCAAACCCAGGGGAGCGTTTCTGAATAAAGGTAGTGCATAAAGACAACACACTAAAAACAGCAAGTGCAATGATCTTGTTGTGTTTCGTAGTTGAAGAAGCTATCAGATACATCTTCATGCATTAAAACACAGCAATCCAAATATAAACGGTGATATGAATAAGGTAATTCTATCACGATTCTTCCCCGAAGACCTTTCCACTTCTTAACCTCAGGTCAGCCTTTTTAATTTTCTGAATTCCCAGGCATCTGCTGCAGTCACTGTGTTTGGCAAGCCAGGGATATCATCTATATTTGCCTTACATATCTACTCAACATACCAACAGAGGAGATGTCACTCAAGTTGTCCTCTGCGTTTCCTAACATCCACTATTATGCTGGACAGACAGACAGTATCTAAGAAATAATACTTATCAGTTCTTTTTTCTTTAATTCTTTTTTCATTTTACATACGAGCCCTAGTTCCCCCTTGCTCCCCTTCTTCCGCCCCCACCTCTTTTCATTCCTCCTCACTTGGCAATCAACAAAGTCTGGTATACCAAGCTGAGGCAGGACCTTAATACCTTGTATTAAGGTATCCCACCATAGGGAATGGGTTCCAAAAAGCCAGTTCAGCTAGCCAGGATAAGTCCTGGTCCCACTGCTAGTGGCAACTGATGAAGCCACATGACTGAAACCCACATTCAGAGGACTTAGCTCAGTCCCATGCAGGATCCCCAGCTGTCAGTCCCGAGTCTGTGAGTTCCCACTAGCTCGGGTCAGCTGTCTCTGTGGCTTTCCCTATGACGATTTTGACCTGCCATACTCATATGATTTCTCCTTCCTCTCTTCAAGTAAGCTCCAGGAGCTCAGCCCAGTGTTTGGCTGTGGAGCACTGCATCTGCTTCCATCAGTTACTGGGTGTAGACTCTATGATGGCAATGAGGGTAGTCACTCATCTGATTAGAGGGGAAGGCCAATTCAGGTACCCTCTTCACTGTTGCTAATAGTCTTAGCTGGGGTCATCCTTGTGAATTCCCAGAAATTTCCCTAGCAGTTTGCTCCTCCCTAACCCCATAATGACTCCCTCTAACAAGATATCTCTTTCACTGTTTTCCATCTCTGTCGCTCCCCCAACTTGGCCACCTGGAGCCCTCGGGTTCCCATCCCAAATCCACTCCCTCCTATTCTCCTTCCAACTTTACCCAAGAGATTTTAACTATTTTCTGGGCCCCTCCATGTTTGTCCATCTTAGGGTCATCCTTTGTACCTAGCTTGCCTGGGGTTAGAGGTTATAGCCTGGTTAACCTTTGCTTTACATCTTAACATCCACCTATGAGTGAGTACATACTGTTTATATTTCTAAGTCTAGGTTACCTCACTCAGGAAATTTTTTTCTAGTTCCATCCATTTGCCTGCAAATTTCAAGGTGTCAATGTTTTTTGTCACTGAGTAATACTCCACTGTGTAAATGTATCCATTCTTTGGATGAGGCACATCTAGGTTCCTTCCAGGTTCTGGCTATTACAAATAATACTGCTAAAACATAGTTGAGCACATGTCCTTGTGGTATGATCGTGTATCTTTTGGGAATATGCCCAAGAGTGGTATTGCTGGGTCCTGAAGTTGATTGTTTCCTAATTTTCTGAGAAAGTGCCACACTCATTTCCAGAGTGGTTATAAAAGTTAGCATTCCCACCAGCAATGGAGGAGTGTTCCCTTTACTCCACATCCTCAGTTATTTAGTAACATGTGTAAAGCCAACTGTTCTTGTCAAGGATATTTAAGTATGTTTGTTATGTTTATGGATAATAATTAAATATTCATACTTCACTTAATGATAGAATGCTGGTAACTACACTTTAAACAACACTGTAGATGCCTTATTTCAGGAAAATAAAAGTTTCTACTTATGTGTTACTGACTTTTCTGATATTGTGACAATAACTGTTAGCCTTCATCATTTCTGTGTGAACTTCTCACTAAACCAGAAGCCAGCATCATACTTCTAATGCTTTCCTGTCTCCTGGGATAGTAAGACAAACAGGTAATTGTTCCTACAATGTGACACTAATGGAGACAACCTCAATACCCCAATGTAAGACTGTGTCTGGATGCTACTAAACAAAGGTTAGCACAACATGGTGTCCTCTCAAATAAAATAAAGCAATCTAAACAGGCTCCCATAACTCTTTATTCAAATGGATGGAAAAGAGAGGTGAGGAAGGAATTCAGAAAATAGCCTTATCTAGGACCTCCCATACAACCCTCATACTATTGGTGAAAGAATATTGAACACCCATTACATATTACACATTTGATGCTAGAGTTGACGTTGTGATCACTGGAATCCAAGTTTGCTCTTCAAAAATACCTAAGACAACCTGTCGATCGGTTTATAAAGTATGCAAAATATGGAACGCTTCACGAATTTGCGTGTCATCCTTGTGCAGGGGCCATGCTAATCTTCTCTGTATCGTTCCAATTTTAGTATATGTGCTGCCGAATGAACAAAATCTGGTAATATAAACTAATGACTTGCATGCTTTTTCTTTACCCTGTCTCATTCCTTACTGGTAGGATCAATCTTTTCAGTATTTGGGTTCTGGTTCAGTGAGCCAGAAAAGTAACTTTGTAGTATCAGAATGTCATCCAACTGTATATTTACTTTATTGTAAATAATGGTGAACAGTGGTCAATAAATAGTTTTATATTCCTTTAAAAAAATACCTAAGACAGGAAGAGTTGATTTTCTCTGATAGCAACACAACTGGATACTCTTCTACTAAACTACTAATCCTTCCAAAGGAAAATGAAGTTTGCTGTTTCACAAGCCATTCTCCAAATTCATGTCTTATTTCTGCCTCTGATACCTCCAGGGTTGGGGATACTATTAGTCATTGCATTGTCTGTCTTCCCTATTTAACTTACTGCTTTTATATGTGCACTAGAGAAGAGAACGTGAGACAAAGTAGGAGACAGAAGGTTAATTCATTGTTTTCTAGAGATCTGAGCATTTCAGAAATGTTAGGAAAGTACAGGAACTATAGGCTGTGTGTCAATTTTGGAATAAATGGTTTGACGAAAACAATAAATATAGTGATTCTAAAATTGCTTTCGATCAGAAGAGTATAAAGTGGTTATAAGTTAGAGGTCCAAGATGGAAATAAGTGATAGGCCAACTGTGACTATTAATCCATGACCAATGTTTGCTACTCTAAAAAGCTCTGAAACTTTTAGGTTACAGAACAAAATGCAACTTCGCAACACAGTAAATAGTGCTTAACCTGAAGAGCCACTATTATAATACTTCGAGGTGATAGTGCTTCAGAATTCATACTGTGCAATTACTGGATGAAATGTGCACACAGCTCATTATAGGATAGAAACACTACCACATTAAGAAAATGTGTTTTCAGAGAATTTGGTGTTTGTTAGAGAAGTCATTATCTCCAATGACCATGAATCTGATGGTTTGCAGTTCATGGGATGTAACAGAGTATAAGTAAAATCATGAAGCTACTCTGACACATAGTTTTCAGTGCACACATGGAAGGATAAAAATATATGTAACTCAATAAATTACTGCACAATTAAAGGGGCAGGTAAGACATCTAATAAGCACTAAATGTGGTTTCCTTCTTACTTAGAAAGTGCTAATATATATCAACATTGGAAAATACATGTTACATCAAGATAGAAGTTTGAGCTGTATATGTACAGGAAAGAACAAAACATCACAATCACTCCAATGACTATCAGACCAGTATACTCATTTTGAAATCTTGATGAAAAATGAAAGCACATTTATATGAACAAAGACGCTGCCAATTCATTGATGACATTAAAAAGAGTTGTTTGATAGTGTTCAAGAGAGTTTCCAGTGGGCATACATTGAGTGCACATTCATAGCTACTGGGAAGAAACTTTAATGGAACTTCCATAATACATACAAAGACTTGAGTTCTGTCTTGGCTGCACAGAAATGAATAATTACATTATTTCAAAGAAACAGCTTTTTACATAAGAAAGTTCCCTTTACTTTTTTGCATTAAAATCAATGAAACTGTCTTCAAATTTTTGTGGACGTTATAAGAAGCTGTTAGCAAAGAAGGGGACAAATGGTTAATTATGTAGAAGTCACATAACACTTTAGAAGTCACATAACACCTACTTAACAAAAATGACTGCCACAATGTGAGATTTATAGCCTAATTGGAAACTTGTGTCCTTTAAATTATAATTAATTGCTCGAAGCAAAGGTTTTGCCACCTACTGTCTTTTAGCCAGAGTTAGTTACAAGACCAGTCAACTGCCACTTGAGGATGCTGGATCACATCTCTATGATGGGACATTACACTGTCTCCTGATGCTGTGATATCATAAGATTGAGAGGAAGCTAGAGGTACTAGGGTGTGTCTCAGAAACTGTGAATATTCACTGATTCCTGATAGGGTGAGCACAAGGTCTCTTGGTATTGTTGTATTATTTAAAAGAAAGCAAAGTTTTGCTTTGCTTTTAAGCTTGATGTTTCTTTTTTTCTTGGTTTGTCAATGTGATGGTTTTCACTTACACCGTGGGATATTATAAAAATTAAATTTATTGAGCCAAATTTTAATAATTTATGTTAGTGAAAGCATTTTTATTTTTTAGTGAAAGCATTTTTATATTTCACTCTAATGCTGCCTCCTTCTTCTTCTTTCTCTCTTCCTCTTCTCATTTCACTGTTGGGGATTAGACCTAATTCTTTCAATATGCCAGGCAATCAGTCTAACACTGGTTTATAATGCAAGAATTAATGCAAGGAATTAAGCATATGTAATGCTGACCAATTAAAAGAAATATAAATACCTATCAGTTTTTCATGATTAGATTTTCCACTTATCAATAAAAATGTTATTTTACATTTCTAAATTTATGTCTCCAATTTCTAATATCAAGGAATAATGTGTATTCCATGTAATAACAGCTAATATTGATAAAAGTATGATATCCCAGCTGCAACAACTGTTTGAAATTATAGTTTAGATTCAGAAACCAGTGTAAGCACAACAGTTATGTCCTTGGAATCTTGCTAATTTTTAAGGACAATCTTACCTCCTAATTCATGGCCTCTTGCTATTAGACATAAAATTAGGCAGAGGGTGGTGGCTCTAAGTTTTAAATGTTATCTGATTACTGGAATAGATTGTTTGTTTGCAAGAAACACATAATGTAATAACAATCTATTCATTTCTTTGCACTTTGAAATAATTTTCAACCACTAGCATGACTCACCATGATGCTTAGGGTATCGGGCATTTGTTTAAAGAAACAGAGTCTGTTGGTTGTTCAGATACCTCATTCTGAATTTTATGCCTAAGTGCCCTTTCAACCTCCTAAGGAGCATTGCTTACTGAATGTGTGCCACCGAAAGAACTAAACAAAAAAGTCATCAGGGTGTCCTAGGACAAAGAAACAAAACTGCTATTCTAAAAATAACACAGCAGATTTTTTTTCCAGAAGGGTCTATAGATTGACTTCATGGCTTCCACATTTCTGATCAGCCAGAATGAGACACACATTTCTCATTTCAGTCCAGAAGCACATATATCATCAATATTAAATTGACAAATGGCATTGTCCATCAGCTACTGAACTGTTTTGTGGTAGCAAGAAAAAAATCAATTTGCTTTTGCATAAGCTGGGGCATAGGATGTAGTTTATCTTCATGATCAACAGAGCTGTACTGAGGAGCCCCAAGGAGACAATACCATATAATGATCTTGGGTGTATCTGGAAGCTCATTTGCAGAGGAGATTATGTAAGCAAGGAAGTTCAGGGCTACAGTGCCATCTTACTTGCTGGGGATCAGACTGAATAAAAGCTGAGGGTAGGAAGTCACCAGTGAGGGCAAGCACTCGGCTTTGCTGAGATGAGCTGCTCTGGTCCACCACACAGTGCTTACTGTGATGGACTGAAACATACAAACTGTGAGCCAAAGAAATCCTTCATTCTAGAGTGGCCTTGCCAGGTGTCTTTTCACAGTGATTAAGGTCCTCACTAACATTGGTGCCTGAGATATGGCACAGTTAGTTTGAAAAAAAAAAAAGAAGAAGAAGAAGAAGAACAGCCAAATCTGGAAAGTCACCCTCTGTTTCCTTATCCTTATCACTTGAAGCAGATACTAAGACCCTCAATCAAGAGGCGCTCTGTCTTCTAAACCAATAGGAATGAATACAGAGACACCTAGAGAGCTATGGATCACACCTCCTTAGGTTTATCTTTGTTGAAGTTTGGGTCACGGCTTCCGCTATCACCTTAAGTTCCACATTAAGCAGTGATGGGCTGTTTTGTCAATTTATAACTGTTTTACATTCTACCTTGAATCTCGAGACAATCCCAGAAATTCTGGTTTGGGTTGTTTTCAATTTGAAGCAATGGCTTATTTGTTGGTTTGTATGGATGATAAATCCTCATGCATGCTTGTCAAGTAGTCTAGCACAATGCCCCCTCTCCAACCCCTTGGTGCTGCTCTCTGAGCAATGACTTGCTGCAGAGTATTGGATATAGGGTGAGAACCTCAACTCTTAGGTAATGCCATTTTCAAACTGAAGTGAATAGGATTCTGGGGGAAAAAGGGATTCTGGGTACCAGCTAACATCATAGCAGGAAAAAGTACATATTTCTTAACCCAGGTCTCTGCTAAGATCTTTCCTTCTAACTCTCACCCTTCCCCCACCCCTGAATACTTTGAAGGCATCGTTCTACTTAATGTCACGGAATTGTATCAGGTGCCCAGTTTGAATGATAACTTAACATATTTCAATTACTTCAAAATTTAGCAAAATAAGATCATTTTTCCAAATAGCATTCATCTTTATGAAACCGCTGCTTCATTTCCCAATACTTCTTTCTGATCCTTGTCTTTCATTCAGCCTACCCATCATCGGTGTCATCACGCTTCATTTACTCAGCCCTATTTGTTGAATATAATTCCCCTCTCTGAGTCCTTGGAGTGTATAATACTCTAGGGCTCGTTTGTACTTCTCCAGATAATAGTCATATCTGTCTATTTAATGATTCTCTATAAGAGAAGTTCAATTTAAATCATAGCCAAAAACAAAATAAGTTTTAAGAAAAATGGGATTAAATAAGCCTATATATTCTGCTTAATATTTTACTCCAGACAAAGAAAAAGATAAACGTGAGTATTCTAAAAATAAATAAGTCTGCAACTCCAAAGTCATATGGAAGAAAACCCTCTCATAGGTAAATGGGACAGAGGCCAATTTATCACCTTGATCACACGTGGCTTTCAGTGTGCATTTGCTTATAAGGATGATGGTATCTCAGTTTCTGATACACTCTAAAACCATAAGACTTCCAGGAAGCTGAGCTTATACAAATACCAAACCAAACAAACAACACCTAATACAGTAAAATTTGCTTTGAGGATGTAATTGCTGTATTCTAATGGTTAATATTAGCAACTCTCAGAAATATTATATCCTAGCCTGGCAGTGGTGGCGCACGCCTTTAATTCTAGCACTGAGGAGGCAGAGGCAGGTGGCTCACTGTGAGTTAGAGGTCAGCCTGGTCTACAAGAGCTAGTTCCAGGACAGGCTCCAAAGTTATAATGAAACTCTCCGGCAAAACCAAAAAAAAAAAAGTGATATCCTTTAATATTCCTAACATCCAGTTTTATATATATATATATATATATATATATATATATATATGATTATTAAAGCATTGTTAAAACAGTCCTTTTAATTGTAACAATTACTTAACAGATACAGAAACAAAATATGCCTTCCTGATTTGATTGGCAGCTGTATCATATTAAACAACTATTTGTAATGAACAGACCTACAAATGATGGAGGAAGGTCATTGGTTAATTATAATAAAGAAACTGCTTGGCTGGCCCTCATAGGTTAAAACATAGGTGGGTGGAGTAAACAGAACAGAATGCTGGGAGGAAGAGGAAGTGACTCAGACTAGACAGCTCTGCTGTCTGGAGCAGAGACACCATGCTCCACTCTCCAGGGCGGATGTGAGAGCTCTGCTCTCTGAGACACACACGATGAAGCTCGGACCCAGGATGGACGTAGGCTAGAATCTTCCCGGTAAGACCAGTGCTCACTAAGATGGGTGCTCACAGATTATTAGAGATGGGTTGATTGGGATATCAGAATTAGCCAGTAAGGGCTAGAGCTAAAGGGCCAAGCAGTGTTTAAATGAATACAGTTTGTGTGTTGTTATTTCGGGCATAAGCTTGAGGGCAGCGGGGTGCTGGGGACGCAGTCCCGCCGCTCCTATTACTACATACAATAAATCCAAAAGCACAGATATTATTTCAAATGACCCAGACAGTCCTGAAGTAGAATTATCCCATCCAAGAAACAGAAGCAATTTACCCTCATCAGTTAATACACTGACTTGCACTCAGATGATTTTCCCCTTTGGAAATGGAGAAAAACATGAAAATCTTACAAAATCAAAATGATTTCATTGTTTACCTACGTAAGTCGCACACATGGTTTACAAGTTGCCCGTTAGCTGCCACAATCTAGCAGAAATAAATGCACAGCAATTAAACAAGCTTTTCTAATTATCATGAACTCTGCGGACTGTGCGCACACAGTTCCAGGGGGCATCCATTCATCCCCATGCCAAGATGCACATTCTTTCAAGATGCACGGTGCAAATCACTGAACCATTTGAAATCTACACGAAGGAAAGACAAGACACTCTTGTTAACTGAGATGTCTCGGAGCAAACTATACGGAAGGAAGAATGACTGTGTCCTCTAACGTAACTTTACACAATAAAAAGGGATGAAAATTATAGTGAATATATTTATACCCACTGGACTATAGCCTCGCAATGTCAAAATAATTAGTCAAGTTGAAGATATCAGCCAAAAATACCAGGAAAACAAGCAGAGTTAACAATTTTTTAAAAAAGCCAACAAAATAGAACAGCACCTCCATCAGTGTAGACTCCAAAGGGCTTCCTTTCTCTACAAACCGCTACTCTGTTTCTCAAACAAATAATGTGGCCACATCATCATCCTCTCTCCGTGTATCTCACTGGTTTCAAACTGAGCAACATTTTTGCAATCAAATCTCTGCCTCATTACTTTATTTCTCTTAAAATATGCTACTTAGCTAAGACTTGTTTATTATTTTATTTTATTTTATTTATTGGCAAATGTAATGGAGGAAAGATGAGAGTTAGAAGGAAAGATCTTGGCAGAGACCTGGATTAAGAAATACATATTTTCCTGCTATGATGTCAGCTGGTACCCAGAATCCTTTTTAATTTATGTTTAGGAATGTCTTTCTCTTACTTCTATTGTATTCTCTTCTCAACTTTTTTTTTTCTGTTTCTGAATCATATTGAAAAAGTTGCTAATGCCTTGAAATAATTTTCTAAAACCTCAGGATTGGGAACATGACAAGATATGGAACTTCAGAAATCTTGAGCATGACCTCAAGCTGATGAACAAATCAAACATTGTGACAGCTTTCACTTTCTCAGTGGACCATTTCTAGCAGCGTAAAGATTCCACGTGTAAATCCAACACTAGGCTGGACTGATGTTTTATTCAAGTTCTATTGCTTACTGATTGAGGAATTTTCAGGAGTCATTTAGACTCTCTAAGCCATGTTTCTTTATCTGTACAATCGAAATTATATTATCTCCTTTATATGCTTCGTATTAGAGTTTATTAAGATGCATTAATTACTTAAAAGGATCTAATATATGAACCTGTAATCAATTCTTCTAACTGACATCAGGGCTCAGTCCTGGGTCTATGGGAGTAACTTTCAGGACTTATTTATTTTGAATCACATATACACGTACATGGCCAGATTCTTTCTTGTTTTATAGGTATTTTACTTCTTCTGAAAATCAATTTTGTTAGGCAGAAAATACAATGCTTTCTGTGTACTTCGGAGGTGTTTAAGTTGGTGGTCTCTGTAATTCGTACAAATTCAAAAAAGTGTAGTTTCTTGTGAATTTGATCTAGAAATCAAAACACAAATAATATAATTGGGCAGTAGATATTTTAATATCTCCTTGAATTTAGATCTGTTAATGGAACTGTTTATAATATTTTCATTATTAAGCTCAATTTTTCTCAAAATTGTGCTACCTGAATTTCTTTTTTTAATTATTTCTCTCTTATATAGTATATCTCTACCACAGGCCTCCCCTCTCTCCACCTCGTTCCTCCCACCTCCTCTCTCTCCCTATCCACAGCCCCTCCATTTCTCTTCAGAAATGAGCAGGCCTCCCAGGGATATTAACCAAACATGGTATAACAGGATTCTAAGTCACAGAATTCAAGTCTAAATCACTTTCCTATTGAAGACAACCTTATAAAAGTAATTAAAATTTCTCTCAATCCTGTTAGCCTGTGTTGTTAAAATGTGATTCTCTCTTGTTTGGGTTCCTTATGAAGGGGCAGAGTTGATTGTGGACAGTTTTGATGACGGATAACAGGTTGATGAATGCATTTTGAGGGGAAGATTTTTTTCTTGTGAAGGGGCAGGGCTGGGAACCTACCCTCTGAGTGGGTGGAATCAAGCGGGTGCTGTTTTGTTTTATTTTGTTTTTAAATCAAACAAAGTGGTAAAGAATCCCAAGGAATCATCTGGCTGTCTAGATGTGTACGGACACCTTCCAGGTAAAAGAACAGTGCAGCCTTGTAAAAATAATCCCACTAAAATGGATGGTATCTCTCAGAGAGAAATCTGTGTTGCTGAGATGCATTACAGTAGGTGGAACTAGGAGAAATCTGTCAAATTAAATCAACACCCATCTGAAGGCAAAGGTGGTCAGAGAACTCAGCAAGAGGTTCTTCCCCAAACCCATTAACCTTCCCATTGAAAGAACTACTTTGAAACACCTGCTGACTTCCAAGAAGTTAACCACACGTGCTTTGCTTTCTCCTAGCTCCACTGGAGCAGAAAGTGAGATTATTTTGTTGAGGAAAGAGGATCAAAGAATGAATTTTTTAAAATAAAATTTAGAAAATTTCCTACTACCTGAGTCATTTTAGTTATGCAGTCATTGGGTAGTTTTAAGTAATTGGTAGATTGGTCTAGGATGTACAGTACCAGTAAACTACAATCTTTTATTAAGTAGACTAAGGAAGCAATAAAAATAAAAAAATATGATTATTTATATGAAACCTGCATAATCATTTAGGTTAATCATATCTTTGCAAGAGGGAGAAAAAAAACTAGAAAAACAAACACGTGAGGAAAAACAAATTTGACCAGAAATTCTAGTTGTGGGATTAAGTCAGACAGTTTCCTGCATGAGTCATATGAGTACATGTTGCAGTTTCTATTTCCTGTCTAGGGTTGACTTTTGGGATGAATTTGCTATGAAAAGCCAGATTTTAAGTTAGTTCCTCAGTTAATTAAGCTATTAAAAAGACACATCCCTACTCAGCCCAATGCTGCCAAATTATCACATGGGATTTTTCTTCCAGTCCTTTCCAAACCAATCTGAACTGGCTGGGAAGACTTTAAAAAAAAGTACAACTCTATTAACACAGACGGAAAAGGACGTGAGCGTGGGAGAGGCAGCTCTGCTGGTAAAGACACCTGCCACGAAACTGGATGACTTGAGTTCAATCTCCAAAACCAACGTGATTGAAAGAAATATACACCCCTAAGATGTTCGTACATAAAATGTGGTACATTGTACCTCCCCAGAAACACACCAAAAAGTAAAAATTTAAGACGCTGAGCTTTAATGGTTATAAAATCTTCGAGAGGAAGTGTCACCCAATTTCTAAGAAAATCTAATAAAGGATAGATAGGACTCTCTCAGATCTTCTCGCAAACAAAAAGCCTAACACACAGCAGTGAAAGAGTAGGTAGGTAGGTAGGTAGAGATGTAGTGATTAGTAAAAGGTAACTGAACACTTTATAATAAAATGAATTAAGACAGAAAATGTGAATGAAACACAAGAAAGGATAGAGTTCCCTGAAGGTCACAGGTATCACTGAGAGGATTTCAAGAAAAAGGGACAGGGAAATACCAAAAATATAGTCAAAATATTAGACAGTACTGATGAGGTCAAGCCCCAAGATGAAAATTACTAATTTTAAGAACAGATGAGATCAAGTATTCATATGCAATCCACACATAATACCATAACTTCAACGAAAAATAGAAAATCTCATGGAGACTAAAATTCAGACCACCTGAAGAGAAATGCCTTTTGTAAGACTGATGATGACTGGAAATAAACACTAAATAACACTAGGATGACACAGTCAAATATTAAAGCAGATTTGTTTGGATCTATACTTTCTAGCATTCAACTGCCATGTTTTCTTCTTGTTCATTTTTCCTTTTTCTGAGAAAGAATTGTGAGGATGTACCTCAGTGGAGTGATGTGGGTGGGAGGCAAGAGCTAGGAACACAAGCCCTATGAGATCCAGAAAGTAGTGCATCTCCAACACCAAACTGTAACTCCAAGAAGAGTCAGTGTGTTCAGGATGTCTGGAAAACAGCCAGCTTTTGGAGCAGCAGCTAAAGGACTCTAGGAAGGATTTTCTAAGAGGAACAGGATAGTGGGAAAATGAGTAATTTCCATTATACTATAATGGAAATGTGGATAACCTGTAGTTCAATATGTTTCAAGGAACCAGCAAATACACGGTAATAGAATATCTGGGAGGAAACTAAAGGCAAGAAAGATAATATTAAAGTTTGAAACTATTGGTGTTGTTACTGTCATTGCCAATGGCAAAAGTTATCAATATGTTAGGCATACAATAATATCGCAAGGAAAATACATTTAAATGTTATTTTTTTAATTCTTTGTTTGTTTGTTTTTCAAGAAAGGGTTTCTCTGTAGTTTTGGAGCCTGTCATGGAACTAGCTCTTGTAGACCAGGCTGGTCTCAAACTCACAGAGATCCGCCTGCCTCTGCCTCCCGAGTGCTGGGATTAAAGGCATGCGCCACTACTGCCTATCTTAAATGGTTTTTTTCTTTTAAATATTCTTATAAATTAACAATTATTTTGAGTTTGAAAGAACAGCACCTTCTTTGATAATGATTCCCGTTTGGGGTGGGACATGTAACTCAATTACTGCTGGGTATTTATACTGTCAGGTCTAGAATTTCAGAGCCTGGTTGCTGACTCCATTGTGTTCCATACCTAATGAATCCACCTGCACTGTTCCTATCCAAGGCATCTCAATTAGATCAAAATCCAGCCTGTAATGGCTATAAAAAACCGCATCTGCAAGATTAGTTATAACCACATGACAGCCAAGGGCTGCTCAAGCGTCTGGGACCGGAGGTTGTTGGTCACAGTCTGCAAGGACTTAGCATATAAAGGTCTGTGTTGAAAAATTTCTCCTCAGCATTAGACACACTGGTGTCAGAACAGAGACCCCTTAAGAGGGAATTCCCGGACAAGAACATAAAAACAGAAATATTCAGTATGAGAAACCCTATAGAAAAAAGTTTCAGTTTTGATGATTTTACTGTACTGAAAGGTCTGCTCAGTGAAATAAGTCCTGCATTTCTTCTCAGCCTATGTCCATCAGGCACTCCCCTGTGCAGACTGCTCTGAAGCAGAGAACATATTCAGGAACAAAATTTACAAAGGGTATACTGCGCTTATAGTACGACTATACGAAACAACGTTTGGACTCATGATAATAAACTCTGTTTGTATTCAGCTCTTTTCCATAAGAAATTCAAATCAAATTATGCTAAAAGGAATTCGTAATGCACACTTCAAAGGAATTATTTGATTTTATTTGCAGGAAATCCAAGTCTCCCTAAAAGCCATTAATTAGTGTATCTTTTGTCTCAGTAGGGAAACCAAGGACTGGAGCCCTTGAACTTCATTGAACCTTCTAGAGCAGGGGTTCTTAAGCTTCCTAATGCAGTGACCCTTTAACACAGTTCCTCATGCTGTGAGGACCCCAACCATAAAATTATTTCCATTGTTTTTTTCATAACTGTAGCTTTGCTACTGGTATGAATCATAGTGTAAATACCTGTGTTTACGGAGGCTCTTAGGCAACCCCTGTGAAAGGGCTGTTTGACCCCAAAGAGGGGGTGACTCACAGGGTGAGGATCACTGGTCTAGATGGTCTCTGTAAGACCATCTTGATATCTTCTGGCAGGATGAGGGTGAGGGTATCAAAAAGCAAACACCCAGAAAAACTAACAGAGTGATTCTTGATGCCGTGCCCCCCCCCCCACTATACTTAAAATAACCTTGTCCAGTTGTATTCAGAAATGTATACGGTAGATAATCCTGGCCTTTCCAACTCTCACTCTCAACTCTACTGCATGGCATACTTTTTGTTTTAATTATTTAAGAAGGTGCCATCAGTCCCCTAGGAGAATTCATCATTTTAAAGGCATTCATGATAACACACTGAATTATTATCTAGGTGTTGTGCGCATTACCATGCTTTTATTGGTTTAAACAACACGTTTATAGTCTTACTGTTCTAGAGGTCAGAATCCAGTAATCACTTTTTGTGGGCTAAATTAATATGTCAGCAAGCGTAGGCACTTTCCCGAAGTTCAAATGGAGGTCACATTTTTCCATATTCCTTCCTTATTCTTACTAGATGTATAGCTGTGCCTCCTTAGTCTAGCTCCAAACCTGGACTTTGGTCTCTGTGTCACTACAGCTCCATCTCCTCTCAGTCGGATTTCCCAGAAGTCTCTTTCTGTGGACCACTGTCATACTGTTTGAACCACAGAGACAATCCGCAATACTCTCTCCATCAAAAGACCCTTACGCTAATCACTTTAAATTTATTTCATAGAAACCTTAACGAGTTTAGGGCTAACGTATGGCCATTTCTTGGGAGCTATTATTCAGTTACACTTTGGTGCCGAAAGATTCCTATCCATCACAGATGAAAAAGTCACTCACTGTATTCCCACATCATCCACAGTCTCAGTCCATTATATAATCAGTTCAAAGTAGAAATTGGTGTTTGGTTATTTTTTTAAAAATTCCTTCTCTTATAACTAGTTTTATGTCACTACATGACATGATTACAAGTATTTTGAAAGAGGGAACCTCAGTTGAGAAAAAGCCTCCAATAGGTTGGCCTTGACAAACCTATGGTACATTTTCATGACTGGTAATTTGGGCAGATTCTGCCCACTGGAGACCGTGTCACTCCTGGGCTTGGGGTCCTGAGTGTTATAAGAGAGCATGCTGAACAAGTCGTGAGAAAAAAGCCACCAGCAGCACCCTTGCATGGCCTCTGTCACTTCCTGTCCCCAGGTTCCTGCCTTGAGTTCTTGCTCTGACTTCTCTCAATGATGCAGTATAAGCTGCAAGATGAAACAAACCTTTTCCTCCCCCAAGTTAACTTCTGATCACAGCAGTAGAGACAAAGCCCATTTTCACACCCTAAATTTCCCCCAAAAGTCACTAAAGTCAGGTGTGGATGAGACTTTAGGTACATGCAAGTCTCAGGAGAAATTCTCCTGCCTATGCGGACTTGTAAAGTTAGAGAACAAACGACTTGACTCCATAAGAGAATGACAGTAGAGCCTGGGAACATAGACGGAGAAAAACTAAAAAGAGACAGGAATAGCTGGCCTTAAGCAACTTCAAAGACAATTGATCAAACTCCAATAGTCTTCAAGGACAGAGGATAATGTCCTGAAGTGTGCAGTTTTAACCACTCGTCCTTAGTTCAGTTGCAAACACCTACCCAATTCACAGAGTGAAAAGAATACTGGGTACAGTGTGCTTCAGGATAAAAAGAAAAGAGATATATTGCCTCTCCCTTAATAATAATGAAAAAATGCTTTTTAAAAAATCCTTACATTACATCATTCCTATTAAGAGGACGAATTCAAGGGATTATAACATATAAAAAAGGACTCCAAAATTACATGTGCAATATCAAAGCTACAGCATCAAACTATCATGTAAATATTGGAGTAATATAAAGTTTGTCATGTTAGATATTTGCATTATTTTTAAATTTATCTAAGTACATTTTGCAAAATTAAAAAAATCTTGGATAGGGTAGTTTTATTTCTGCGTTAGATACAATGATTAACTCAAGATAATCTGGCTTGTGTAAAGACAGATGTATTTACAAAACTTCATAGATAAAGAAAATTAAATGTATGTGACCCAAATTTAAAATGTTTAAATTAATAGAAGCACTACTTAGCTCTAAGAGTGTTGATTAGGCCCAAATTTCACTGACAATCTATAAGATTCAGGGGTCCATTGAGATCATATTGTTAAAAGAACGCAAAGAGCAGTAATTTGATTTGATATTTACTCAATATTAATCTCATAGCAAAAATACAAATGAATATGAAGAATGGACTGTTAACTTTAAATAAAGATTCTCACTGGGGAAAAAATGTGATGTCTTAGAAATACGACCCATCAAATCCTCTCATTCAACAAGCCAGTTCCCAGAGCAAAGAGGAAAACATGACTGGATAAGATCTGCAGAGCTAAAAACATTAAAAATCTAATGTTTATGTTCATACACAATAGTACAGGGAAGGCTCACACCTTGCCAATTTTGATAAACTATTACGAAGTCAGACACGCATGAGGACTATGATCATTTAAATGAGAATGACCTCCACAGACTCATATTTTTCAATATTTGGTCCTTATCTGGTGAACTGTTTGGGAAGGATTAGGAGCTAAGGCATTGTTGGAGGAGGTGTGTCATTCGGGGCAAACTCTGAGGTTTCCATAGCCCAGACCATTTCCAGTTAGCTCTCTCTGCCTGGTGCCTGTGGATCATAATGTAAGCTCTCAGCTACTGCTCCAGCACCAGGCCTGCCTGCTGCTATCATGTCTCTTGCCACGAAGGTCATAGCCTCTTAATTCCTGAAGGCGAGCCCCAAATTAAATGTTTTTTTTTTTTTAAGTTGCCTTGGTCATGGTGTTTTGTCTCAGCGGTAGAAAAGTAACTAAGACAATTTTCAAACATGAAGCCTAGGCTGGTCAACTTACTCTCTTTAAGTTCTGCATCATGTCATGTGATCAGCATCCAGACAGAGACATTTTTCATCTGAAAACCTTGGTACACTATATTGAAAGATGGTGTTTAGACAACCTTCAGAGGTTAGAAATAGAGATTTGTCATCAAGAGCAAAGCAGCCAACTTCAAAAGGGAGGGATGCAAGATAAATTCATCATCACCATTTACACTCTCAAAATGAACATGTATAATTAAGTTTACTTAAGCTGAGAGGAGGGGGTAGGAGGAAACCAGCAGAAGGGGATCATGGGAGCGAATATGATCAAAATCAATTACTTACATGCATGAAATACTCAAAGAATAAAAAAACCTTCCTTTTGACAACTAAAGAAAGGGATCTGCACCCGGCCCTCAGCTGCATTACTTCCTATTTCTTGTTTCTTAATGTCAGTGACAGCTTTGTTCCGTACATTCTTCTCAGTCAGAAATTTCTTTCTCCTCTGGTACACTGAAATACACACTGCTCACACTGTTCTTTCCAGACTTGCTAGGTTTCTGTTGAAAAGCCAGTGGTCAGTTGAACCAAGGTTCCCTTATGTGCTGTTGCTTTCTCTTGTTACTATGGAATCCTCTTTATCTCACCCTGTATAATGCTTGGATTTTAATCTCTTAGGTTCGCTTTTCATGAGTGCATTCTGGTGACCTTTGATCTTCCACACCTGGATATTTCTATTATTGCGTAGGTTTACAATGTTCTCTATGATTTTCTCTTCAAATAATCTCTCTACCCCACTGCATTCTTAAGTCTTCCTTGAATGCTCATACCCTGACTAACTCTCCCAATATCATTGTTCTTAATTTTTTCCCACCCATTTTTTTCTTCTTTGTCTGTATATTTTCAGTTTGTCTTCAAGTATAGAAGTTCACTGTTAAATTTTATCTATACTGTTATTGAAACAAACCACATTTTAAATTTTATTTAGTATATTTTTCAGTGCAAGTATTTCTTTTCTTTTTTTTATTTTTTTATTTTTCAAGACAGGGTTTCTCCGTAGCTTTTTTGGTTCCTGTAGCTCTTGTAGACCAGGCTGGCCTCGAACTCACAGAGATCCGCTTGTCTCTGCCTCCCGAGTGCTGGGATTAAAGGCATGCGCGACCACTGCCCGGCCAGTGCAAGTATTTCTATTTAAACTTTTAATACTGTTTCCAACTTTATCGTTTTTCTCTTAGAATACAGAATCATTTTGCAGTTCTTCCTAGAAGCTTACTGAGCCTCCTTAAAACGACTGTTTTAAATTATCCCATTGAGAGTCTTTCGGAACTCATTTGTAGCCAGTTATTTTTGATGATGCCATTAGATGATGTCATGGTGTTCTCAAAGGTCCTGATTCTTGCCGATATGCAGAATAATCAGTATATTGTAGAATTAGGCTTTTAATTTTTCTTTTATACCTTACCTCATTGGTTTTCCGTGTTTTTACAATTCTAATTGGGCTGATTGTTACTTTTGAGCCTATAACCAACTCATGGTTTTATTTTAGCACCAGGTAGCACCTCCTATGTCTTGGTATTCTGAAAGTGTACTGTGGGAGTATTCTTATTGTGGCCCTCTAAGAGGACAATCTAAGCCCAGTTTGTTCAGTTCTGGGGCTGGTGTGTTATTCAGCATGAACTAGAAGAGTATTTTAAATGGTCAGTCAGTCCCTATAAAGCTTTTTCATTAGTCCCAAGTTCACAAAGATGTCTTGTGTACAGTCATTACCAAGCTCTCCACACAATCACCATGGAAGGGCCAGTCATAGTGGCCACCCCTGTGGCCACTAATGTCCTAAAACTGTCACATCTTGAGTTTACAGGCAACTAAGAGTAGTTAGAGATTGGCCCATAGTTCCTCTCCATGGTGCAGTTATGTGGCCCAGTGCTAATATGGACTTAAAACCCAAGATCAGCAATCACCAGCTCATGATGCTGGCTAGGTAATGAGTGATAGAATGGTGATACATGTCTATCACTGAAACCAGGACTATTCTAGAAGTCATAATTCTCCAACAAATCTGGATTTTTGAGGCCATGGGATCATCCCAGTTCCAGACATACTACCCTGACAACTAAGTTCTAAGAGAAAGTCTTATGCTCAATGCTCTGTTCTATCCCAGGGAATGTAGTCTATGTTTACACTATGTGACAAGAGGAATCATATTGGTTAAGACATCCTCTTGGGTATATTCCCAAGAGTGGTATTGCTGGGTCCAGGGGTAGGTTGATCCCGAATTTCCTGAGAAACCAGAAC
>NC_022011.1:77978186-78008703 GCF_000317375.1 Microtus ochrogaster | reverse complement strand
TCTGGCTTTGTGGGGGCCTAGCCAGTTTGGATGTTCACCTTCCTAGACCAGGATGGAGGGGGGAGGACTTTGGACTTTCCACAGGGCAGGGAATCCTGACTGCTCTTCAGACTTGAGAGGGAGGGAGAGAGGAGTGGGGGGAGGAGTGGGAGGCTGGGAGGAGGCGGAAATTTTTTTTTCTCAATAAAAATAAATAAATAAAAAATAAAAAAAAAGACATCCTCTTGGACACTAGCATTGTCACTAATCAGGATCAGGCTCTAGTCTTACAGCCCATGTCCCGTTCAGAGTGATACAGGTCAAAACACAGGTACATCTCACCAGACTATAGGTCTCTTGTTGGTGCTGAGGTAGGTCTGAGAGCTCCATTTGAAGACAGTAACTTGAGTGCCATTGGTCATGTCAGAGGAGCAGTGAGTGGCAACTGAAGTTCCCAGTGTCAGCTGCTAGACAGAAACCCTCTTTTTGGCCAATCTCATTTAGGCAAGGCCATGGGACTGCAACCCTTGAATGTCTTTTGCTTCTCTGTGCCTTTATTTGTTTGTTGCAGTTCTCGTATTCTGGTATCTAGCTTGGTGTGAGTGGTGTGGGGAAATCTCCATTGCCTGTAATATAATGTGTTTTTCTCTTGGAAACATCCCCCTTCTACTGTCGATTGTCAATAAGATGACCTCTTTCTAAGCCGTACTGTCTAATTGATAATAATAATGATATCCTATACAGAGCTTTTGAATAAAAATAAATACAAGGATATGTTTCACAGCTAAGGCCTACGAGATCCACCTTAGGAACCGCTCATGCTAATGATTATAAGGCAAGAACCTGAGTCCAGGAGCCGGGCTGGTTCTAATTCTCTTAATGATGAAAAGAGGCAGTCATGTACCACTACTAAAACAAAGCCTTAAAATAATTTCTGGTTAGACCAGATGCCTTGCTAACAGTGTTAAGATGAATAACCCCAGAAAACAAGATACAGTTCATAAAGACGCATAGCTGAGCTGTCTGACTCATTAGATTAGGGTTGAAAATACAGAATATCCTGATTGTTGATAGTTCTCCTTTCGGGGTCTGGTTAATGACCAAATTGATGATTAATACTTATATGCATTTTTGCCCTCAATCTCCTCATATAAAAACACGATTAATGAATATATATACACCATAAAGATTTAAAGTAGAGCTGACTGAGTTTCATATGTAAAAGTTTAGATTCCTTTAAGACTCCTTATAAGATTACATTTCAAGAAAAGTAATAAAGTAATTGGCCCTTTCTTTGTAACTGCGAAATGCAGCCTGCTATTAAAAGACCTTATAAGAACACCTTGCTTGCCCACATGGTTACTCTTAAGCTACAATAAGTTTTGGGGTATGGATGCATATGGATTATTCTTGGGATAATTTGTTTTCCACCTGTAGTATGTGAAATATTTAATCATGTAAGAGATATAAAAAACTCCCAAAAAACTTTGCTGGAGAATATATTCTATGGTATACAAAAAGTATACAGTAGAAAGAAGGAAGAAAGAGGAAAGAATGCAGAAAGATCATGAGAGAAGGAAGAATAAAGAAGGAAGCCAGCAAGTGAGTTTGTGGGTGCTTATTTTCCTATAACCCCTCCTAAGATAGAAAAGTCTAGTTTACGCAGACTCCGTGGATTCCTTTCAAAGCCCTGTGCTGCTGGAGGCGGCCCCTGTCCCGCAGAAAGCGGCACTTGAGGACAAGGTTGAGGACAGCTGGAGTTGGATGTTATAAGCAGTCTCTACAAAACTAAGGTTGACACTAGAGTGTCCCACAAGACTCAAAGCTACAGGTATCTGTACAGTACAGAGAAAAGGACATGCCCAGGTATACCACCCAAGATTGACAAGGATGCAGACAGACACTCACCTGTCCCATTGGCACACAGATCTATCTGCTACTGGGTAGGTTCATGGTCCTATCTGCCAGACCTGGATTTTAGTTTGATGCCTAGGACCGCATGTTATCATTGTCGTCACAGCATTACCTTGGGTTTTACTGCAGGAGAGGAAGCCGTCTCACCCTCAAACTGGTTGGAGTTGGGGAGGAGAAACAGCAGCCGCTCTTTCCTTTCTGCTTTCTTCCTTGGCTGTTTTCTTTTCATTATACAAAAATGAAGCACTATGGTCTCTCACCTGTATCGGTCTTCTTATAAAAATAGTTTGCTGTGTGAAAAGCTGTTTACTCTGCCGTGCCTCTGGGGAGAATAGCCTCAGAGTGTCTTTCTTCACCACTGACCACCTTAAGAAATTGTTTTAATGACAGAAGGAAGAAAAATGTGGTTTGTCAGAAATGTGTATTCAAAAGCAGTGTTGTTACGATGTGTGCACCAATAAAGGGTATTTTGGGGCACCATTGAATATACTAAGTTAAAATAATAATCTATTAGCTAGAGAGATGCTGGGGAGGTAAAGAGCACTGGCTGCTCGTCCAGAGGTCCTGATGTCAATTCCCAGCAATCACTTGGTGGCTCACAACCATCTACAATGAGATCTGGTGCCCACTTCTGGTGTGTATGCGCATATGCAGGCATAAGACTGGATACATACTAAATAAATCTTTAAAAAAACAATAATCTGTTCAGTAGATACAATGTATATTGTAAAATTCCATTGAGATATTGTCTTATTATTTTGTGCTATTTACATTTTCATACTTAGAGTAACTAATGAGATTTAATTCTATCTTATATATTCTTAAACATAGACTGAACTAGGATAGAGCGGTTGAAAGTGCTCACTGCTCTTGCAAAACCCTGGGTTCAGATTCCAGCCAGCACCCATATTAGGCAGCTCACAACTACTCCAGCTGTAGAGAACCTGGTGCCTTCTTCTGGCCTGGGAGGGTACCAGGCACACATATGGTACACATGCATACACACAGAGACTAGCACATACACAAAGCAAGCAAATGTTTGAAAATAAAAAAATAAAATGTTAATAGTACAGTACATAATTTAGTACATCCTTGGATCTTTAAGAAGTTAAAATCCCTAATGAGTCTGTTGATTATGGGTAGTACTAGAGTAATCAGAATTGTGTTGTGTATAACATTAATTAATTATCAAAATCCCCTGCAGGAGTTTTGGATATCATCTATTACAATATTGCCCAGTGGGAGATTCAGAAAAGAACCAAGTGACCAGTTCACAAAGCTAGCCCCACAAACCGGAAGACTGCCATATTTGCTAAGTTAGTGTCTTATTTTATCTTCTCTACTCTTGGTTTCCAACACCACTAGTATCTTTTGGGCAGAGAGGCAGAGGGGCTTCTTACTTTATATGCGTGTGTGTGTGTGTGTGTGTGTGTGTGTGTGTGTGTGAGTGTGTGTGTGTGTAAATAACTTGCGGTACAACTGGAAAGGTATTTCTGATCTGGTTAACTCAAAAGACACAAAGGGCAGAGGAGTCACAGGAAGTTAAAAGCATCTGCTCCATCCCACCTAGACAATGCAGATGCTGCAGAGAACACCTCACAGAGCTGATGGAAAGTGTAGGCTCTCCAGAGACAACACAGTCCAGTCCAGGAGAGCTGGAGAATTGATCAATCACACAGTCACATTTCAAACACATACATTCCCCAATTACAATCCCCTTCACCTTGTTCAGACTGGGCTGTAATTAAGATTATACAAATTCAGGGTTCAGTGGGTATTTAATTAATGTATCTGTCATCCCACCTGGAGACACAAAGTTGAGACAGGCCAGCCACCTGCTCTCCTTAGAGACAGTACAGCCCATTTATGGTGGGAAGACAAACAAATACACTGGAGTAGAAAATACTGATAACATTTTTGAACACAAATGGCAGCAACAACAAAGATGTACAAAGAGTTGGGAAGAGAATTCTCATATATTATTGATCCCCAGAAATTAGGAACCTAAAAGCCCAAATTTGCCATTAATGTCTATTTCATCAGGTTGATTGGATTGAGCTATAGCAAAATCACATCTCTTTTAATTAGAACTATCATTAAGGCAGCCTGCAGTGGGCCTCAAAGCATTCATTACTCCTCCATCAGTTATTCCTGTGATCTTTATCAGTACACTTCACAGATCTACTAGACCCAAAATGTAGTATTTGAAGGCAGTTCTAAGTTTATCAAAGCAAGGAAGCTGTTATGTAAAAGTTTCTAACTAACAAATGAGGAACAACAACAAAGAAGCCCCAGGTTAAAACGACAATCATGTTTAGTAAAAACACAGTACAGTCAAAGCTGCCACATGAGTGCTGTTATGACGTCACGCAGTCATCTGCACACCATTGTGTTCCAAGCAAACAGAGATTCTGTAATACAAGAAACACATGTAGCTATGCCCTTACAGTTCTTACAATGCTATCTTTGAGAATCCAGCAAACAGGAATCCATTTGTCACCCCTCAATTTTAGGTGACAGATGTGAGAAAATTTGTACTGCCAAAAATTTTTTAGTGTATATAGAAATACATATAAAACTTGGACCCTTCTCTAGAGTCACTAAAACTGAGAAAGATGGTTAAGGTTTAATATACATAAGTATATCATCTATACTATATATATTTAACACATACAATATATTACAATTACATAGTGTATATGTAGTAATTATAATATATAGTATGCACTATATATTATATTGTATGTTATATATGCCATATTGTACATAATATATATTGGATAGAACAAGAATGTATGCATGTTAAGAATGGCAAGAAAAGAAAAAAGCAAAACATGAGAATGTGTTGAGTTAAAAACAAGGCGGTGGGTTGAAGATGCAGCTCTCAGTTGATGCAGTCCTTTCTTAGGATGCATGAAGCCTTGGGTTCCATCAGTAGTACTGCATAAACTGTGCCTAGTGACACACACACATTAGATCAGGAGTTCAATTCCAGGGACAGAAAAGTTCTCTGGAGCTTGGGATTTGTGAGATCCTCCACCACAACAAACTACCAAACACAAGGAGAAAGGAGGTAGAAAGAGTGTGAGGTGCAGAGTGAAGAGAAGACAACAAGAGAAAACCTCTTAAATCAATATGAGCAAAGCTCATATGACCACCAACTCACAGAGACTGAAGCAGCAAGTGCAGGGTGTGCACAGATCTCCACCAAGTCCTCCGTACATACAGAATGGCTTCTAGTCTAGTGGTTTTGTGGGATTCCTTGGTGT
This sequence comes from Microtus ochrogaster, assembly GCF_000317375.1. Lineage (NCBI taxonomy): Eukaryota > Metazoa > Chordata > Mammalia > Rodentia > Cricetidae > Microtus > Microtus ochrogaster. The sequence goes on along the minus strand of NC_022011.1, from coordinate 78,003,541 downwards.
GTGAACAAGTGGGTCTCTGATTTTGTGCCTTCTTTTGAGCTCTTTTTCTTCTGTTGGTGTGTCTGGTTCAATGTCAGGGAGATAGTTTCTGGGTTTTTTTATATCTATTTTTGATATATTTCTTAAAAGAAAAGAAGCAAGGGAGGGAGGAAGCAAGAGAAGGAGGGAGGAAGAAAGGAAGGGAAGAAGGGAAGGAAGGAAGGAGGGAGGGAGGGAGGGAGGGAGGGAAGGAAGGAAGGAAGGAAGGAAGGAAAATCTAACCACTATGGTAAAGGTTAAGAGCTGAACTATGAAACCTGCTGGGAGAGGGAAAATTAGTTTTCTCCAAGGGAGTGACAGTGTGTATACTAATCACTGCAGGGGAAGACTCATAAACTGAAAAGTTATTTTTTAGCTTTTATTTGATTATAGTTGTTGTTCGGTTTTATTTCCCATTTTTTTCCCCTTTTGGGGTGGTGTTTTATTTCATTTTCTTGGTTTGGGGAGGTTTTGTTGTTGCACTGGGTTTTTGTTACTCTTTTGAGAAAGAACTTAAAGTAGGTGAATAGAGACAGGGGAAGATCTGGAAGGACTTGGAGGAGGGGAAGAATATGATCAAAATATATTTTAAAATATCATTTTAAATAACAAAAAAACCAAAGTAACAGAAACAGAAATAAATTCGTATTTGAATATGCTAAATGTCTTCTTTTTACTTCAGATACACCACTTGCTCTCCCAGAAGTCATCAGCACCCTCACTTCCTGTGAAGGTCACAGGGGATGTGGAAGATCTTAAGTGCACATTTTCCTCTGGACATGGAAAGGAATAAGCTGGGAGAGGGGAGACGAGGACATAGCAGCATTTCTAGGGAGCTGAAGAAATAAGTGAAAGTAGGCTGTGTTTATCTTGGGAACGCTCCAAATGTGGTACAGTTGGGTACAGTTGAGCTGAGAGCTCTGCTTATAGCCCAGGTCCAATAGAACCTGCTTTACCAAAAATCTTGGATGCTTTATCTCCATTAACAGTGGGGGGAGTGGAGGGAGAAAAAAGAATTCTTTCGGCAGGTGGGGGTAATTTCCTTTTTTTTTTTTAACGAAAAGTGATGGATCACAGATGGCAGTTTCTGGAAATGGCAAGATCAGGAAACTCTGTACCAAGAGCAACTGCCTCAGCCGCTTATTTCTCCTCTGTCTTTCTGGCTCCTGCAGACTGAATTACCAGATTGCTCCACCAACACACGAGTTTAGCCCCAGCACTGGAACAAACTCTTGCTGAATCAGCATACATTTATGCATCAGTGCCGTCTTCTGGTGGGGCTTGGAGGTTATCAATGGAGTGTGGGAAATGTTTAGGCGATATTTCTCTTCTTCGTCATTGTCTGGGATATACTTCAGGCTTCTGTCATGATTTCTTCTAGAGTTTATATATCCCTCAGAATGGGGCTGCTTCCAGAACATCTCCCCATTGAATTGGACTCCTCTTCTTTTTCTAAAAGTTTGTTTGTTTATTTATTTATTTATTTATTATGCTTTCTGGCTGAACTTTTCCCCCACCTTCCTCTCCTTCTAGTCTCTCCCCCTACTCTACCCCCTGTTTTCCTGCACCAAATCCACTCCTAGGTTTCTGTTTCAGAAAGGGCAGGTCTCCCATGAATATCAAGGTCAGAATATACAGGATTGCCCTTTATTAAGTTGTCAAGCATCTTATTAAAGATTAGAGGTTAGCACCATCAGCAAGCTAGAATGATAAGCTCTTTCAAGGCACTACTTTTAGGGTAGTTGTTCCCTACAGAAACCCTCCGATTCTAGGACTGACCCTGAAGTAACTCAATGACACAACACAGTTGACAACAACCTAGGTCATACATGTGGATGCTTCAATCATGTTTCCTTTTCTTTTCCTACTTATTATTGTATGATAGTACTGACATCTAAGCATTTGAACTTCCTACTTAACTTGCAAGTAGAACTATAATACTGAACACATAAAACTTTTCATGCAACAGTGTGAGCTATGGGGGAATATATTCTAAGGCTTGGCTTCATCATGAAAAATATTCATGGCACTCCAGAATCCCAGAACTCACTCTAGAAGATATTCTTCTTATATCTTCTTATATACTGGTGCGTTTCTCTCTCTCTCTCTCTCTCTCTCTCTCTCTCTCTCTCTCTCTCTCTCTCTCTCTCTTTCTCTCTTTCTCTCTCTCCAGATTGTGACTTCTTCCCTGCCAGCCAAAAACCTGACATGTTTTTTAAATGTGTCTCCCAACTTTTAAAAAGAAGATAAAAAGATCATTTACACTGTAGGAAATTATTCTGCCCACAAAAGAAACGAATGAATTTTCCCTCAGAGGTCAAAATCTCCAAGTCCTCCAATTAAACTGGTTGGAGTCCAATTTGCCAAATATTTCCATGCGTTTTATTAAGGGAGGACTCTCTTTGGATCTAGAGAACCTCTCCTCTTATTACAGAACAGAAGTTCTCAAATCTGGCTGCACAATGAATCACCTGCTGAGTATTTAACACATCCTTCCAAAGTGGGGAGTGCCATCCCTTGGTGCTTCCACTTAATTGACCCAAAGAGAAGCCCAAGCTGGCAAGGTTATTTTCTTCAGTTTCCCAGCCAACAATAAAAAGCATAGCTACGGGATCAGTTTGGCTTTGTTTCCCCTCTAGACTGGGTACAGAACCTTGTTTGGAATGGAATATTCATCACTATTCCCTCCAATTCTGAACATGCTGGAATGAAGGATAATCTTGAGGAGACCCAGAAGATGATCCATTGTAGTGCAGCCATCTTTCTACTTGTGAGCCCAAGGAGCCGTCCTGGAGATAGCCTCGGTCTCCTGACGGCTGATACTTTAGAACAGATGACTTGTCTTAACAAAACATTTTGCTATTTTTAACTCACTTTATGATTTGAGGCTAGCGTTTTCTCCCAGATCGCAGAGAATCCTCCAGGAGATTTCAAGACAAACCTAATCCTGCCAGGTAAAGCAGACACCATCCTTGTCAGCATGTTATGCGGTGCTATTCATCCTTGCTTCATTTTGTGAGAGCTATACATCTCATTATTTTACATCCTTCAATAAATGCAGGATTTCATTTTATAATGCTTCCAAAGGTCTTTTCCAAATAGAATGCGCCTTTCAAAAGTGAATGCTACTGACAGCAAAACTGTTTCTCTGCCCAGTGCCACCTGCTTTTTAAAAATATTCAATATTTATTTTATGTTTTTATTCAAGCCTTGCTCTTTAGGAAATGCCACTGGTGATATAATAAATGCTATCCCATTAAGTGACATATTTTCCTTTCAAATATCCTTCAGTGCTGTCAGGAAGTAAAATCAGATTTCAAGTGCATTATCTGGATTCTGTCAACTGCAAAAAATAAAGCATTTTAATACTTTCTGGGGAGAGTTAGTAGTGATTTGCATTAACCACTTTTCTCCTTTTCCAAAGAGAATAGGTCCACAATTATTATAAGGGATAAATGCACATGAATTAACATAATCTTTTGCTCAGTCCGTGAACAGGTATATTAAAAATGAAATATGCACGTTTACGGACAACTTAAGTGCACGGTTTTGCAATAAGCTTCTTTAGAAATATTAAGGATAAGTCTAGTAATTAATAAAGGAAACCATGTTAAGTTAGTTTCATTTACTCATAGGCTTGTGTGTGAGTGCGTGTGTATGTGTGTGTGTGCCAGAGGTCAATATTGGATACTCTTCTCTATTGTTCTCCACTTTTTAAAAAGATTCATTTATTTTCATCTATTTTAATGTGTCTCAAACACACACACACACACACACAACTCTATGTATGTGCACCACATGCATGCAGGAACCCTAAGAAGTGAAGAGTGGCTTCATCGTCCCTGGAATTGGATATGTTACACAAGGTTGAGAGTTAGTGTAGGTGCTGGGAACTGAACCCGGGTCCTCTGCAAGAGCAGTGAGTAATTTTAATCCCTTTATTTTTTTTTTTGATACAAATTTTGTCACTGAAAATGGAGCACGTCCATCTGGCTAGACAGACTGACTAGTCAGTTACAGGAATCCACCTGTCTCTGGCTTTCCAGCCTAGAATTATGGGCATGTGCCACACTACACTGAAGAAGGACACTTACAAGAAATCCTACACTAGCTCAGAATTGAGAATAATAGATGGTTATTTATTTAGATGTAGACTCACAAATCAGAATCCTCTGTTGGAAGGGAGAACAGCAACCAAATACCACAGCTGGAAAAGAGGCCAGCTTGTGCTTTACTTCAGCATAAATAGTATAAGAGGTCATGCCCAAGTGGGAGGGTAACTAAAGGCTACTGGCTGTCTGATCTCCTACAGAACTACACCTAGCTTCTAAAGGGTTGTAGGGACCCTCTAATTCCTTCTGCTTGCTCAGCAAGCACGTTCCCAACTGAGGTATCTCTCCAGCCCCTCGACTTTATTATCAATCCTTTTGTCATGAGGATTAGGCCTACAATGGTATAAGGAATGAAATTGCTAATAGACTGTGTTTTGCAGTTTGATGTTTATTAAAGGAACTCCATGAGATTTTCATGTGAGCTAACACATTGCCTCCTCTACAGGACCTTATCCAGATCTGATTTTACACATTGAAGCTTCATTATATTACTCTACTTAATTAATTCAACATCTGATTTTATAAGATTTTTCCCAACTGACAGAATCAAATGGCTCCTTTAATAGGATAATAAAGCTAATTTAATTTTACATGTATTATTCTATTTCTGTGAGTAATTATATATCCAAGTTTGGGAATGGCATATTGTTGTTCAGATGCTAAAGGAGACAGTGGCTTCCCACTGCTTCTTTTAATGCCCTCTCTTGGCAGAAGCAAATAAATACAATAAAAAGCAGTACATCTTCCTAGCAGTGAGGCCTCCTGTTCTAACAGTGGTCTCTGAGGCCAGTGATTTCATTCCATTTAACCTCAGGTTCGTGCTCTATGAATTGAATGTTAGACAGTCAGCCAATCCTTAAAACGACACCCGTTGGAGTCTTCAGAAATAAAAGTGTAACCAGAGGGCTAAAGGATCTAGAGAGCACCTATGCAGTCCCAATTCATCAAACCTGACCCCTCTTTCATCTATTTTATCATTAAGCTAATTTTAGTTGGGAAAAAAAGGAAGATTTATTTTTAAAACCTGGTTCTAAAACTAGAGTCCATGAATTTAAAACACAGTGTCTACTGGGGCAGGAGGAGCACACAGAAGGGTTTGAAGAGAGGCAAGGGAAGGGGGAAATGATGTCATTATATTTTAATGTCAAAAGATAAAAACATGATCTTTTTTGAAAATCACTATGAGAATAGATCAGCATCTTGTGTGATTTCAAGTAGTAGACACATTTTTCAATTGGAGTCCAAAACTGTATGATAGGTCCTAAGCCACAGAGAAGCAGCATTTGCTTGTCAACAGAAGATGTTGTCTTGAACTTTAATATTAGATGATAACTGTACATGGAGACTTACACAGTTTGAGACCATCAGTCCCATTTTTAATCTAGTTTGGTACATCAGATTTACTTGGAAAGCTTTTAATGCCTGGCACCACAGCATGTACCTAGAGCCAGAATCTGGGGAAAGGGAGATGGATGTGTTGCTGTGCATTTTGCAAACATGTTCTCAAGCTAGTCTGCTGTTCATTCTCAACTAAGAACCATCATTGGCATTATTTTTTATGTTTTCACTCCCCAGTCTTTAATTTAATTCTCCAATATAAAATTAATACTGCTTCCACCTGCCTTATATGAAAATCTGACATGCTCCAAAACTGGAAATTTAAATACTCATAGAACACAAATTGGAAATTTGATGCCTAGTCTCATAGGGCAGGCTGTAGTCAAAATGCAAGCAAAGTAAACAAGTTGTGCAAAATTACCTTAAGTTATATATATATATATATCTGCAGTGTACATGAAATGCAAACCAACTTCATGTTTCAACTTGGCTCCCATCCCAAAGTTACCTCATTATTATTCAGACATTGCAAGACCCCACATTATCCACAATGTAAATATCTTGTGGTCCAAAGAACTTCAGAGATGAGATAGTCAACCCGGGACTTATCTCTGCAGTGATCTAATAAGCTAGATTTGAGAAAAAGAATTTCATTTTCATCCTTCCTTTCTCCAGAAGAAATGAGCAGTGTGGTGGTGCACAAAATGGTCCGCTCAGGCACCAGAAGAGCTCAGGAACCGAGCCGGAGTTCATTAGCATCTACAGAGAAATGGTTGGGCTAGATTCCTGCCTGAGAAAAGATCCGCAGAATCCCCACTGTGCATCAACATCAGTTGTCCTCAGCATCAATTAGCAAAGCCACTCAAACTTAGTGTAGGGAATCAACTTGTTTCCACTTCAGCCCTGCAAAGAGCATGACAAAGAAAGGGGAGAAGAAAAAGATCAAAGGATCTGGGTACCATCTGCTTTACTTGGAGTGTTTACCATCAGCATAAAATGAAGTTTACAAATACTTCTATTTCTTGCTGTGGTTGTAAGGTAGAAAATTGGGACATGCATCAATTGTTCTTTGGGCAGACATCTCACTGAGTTTGAGTTGCAATGGGAAACTACAGCCATCAAGGTCTTGTCTTGGATAGACCTGCAAGCTTTTCTTGGGAAAGCCATTTTGGTCAAAGGAAAACTGTATGACACGGCAGTATCTCTGAAATTGTATTTTATTTCACATTTCCATTTTATTATTTCCTATTAATGTGATTTTTGGAAGCTCTACAACCCCTCTAGCCCTCAGTGTTATGATTCAAAAGCTATGAATAGATGCTAGTTACACATCATCCCATTGCTACACTAGTTATTCCATCACAGACCTAGGGTTAAACTTCGAATGTGATACAGTAACCCCAATGCATATTGGCCAGTACATATTAAGTAAGATCACATATCTGGTGACAAGCAAAAAGGGAGTTAGTGGCAATGCATACGAGGTTATTCAGCTTAGGAACAGAAGAAAGGTAAGTAATTATAAATGATATGCTAAGCGTTGCTAGGAAATAATTCTATTGAATTGTTGCATGCAGTTACTCAAGGAAAAACTTCACGAGGAGGGAGGAAGTAGGGTGTTGTCTTAAATCGCAGAATTGGATATAAACCGAGAGAGGGGAATCAGGGCAGGAAGATAAGCATGGTCAAACGGGCTGGGGGAGAGCTGGTTCCTGATGGTGACTGGCACTGAGGTGGGATGGGAAAGCTCCAGCATCCTCCATTCCTCCATTTCCCCTCTGTAGCATCACTGGGCTTCACTGTGGTAAAGACTAAATAAGATGACTGCTTCTCAGCATTTAGTGAGTTGCTGCCATTATAGTGACTGATAGGATACTGGGGAGACCACATCTGGAATGAAATAGTGCTCAAAACACAAACGCGTGCGCGCACGCACACACACACACACACACAAAAAAAAAAAAAAAAAAAAGGACTCCATGGCCTCTAGGAGATTTTGGATTATGTTAGAGAAGTCTAGGAGTTTAATCTACATAAAGTGGTGAGATGCAGGATTGGGAGCAAGTGAAGTCTTAAGTGAGCATCAAAAGCTCACAGCCTGGGACCCCTGGGAAACTGGCAAACCCTTCCCTGGGCTAGTATCTGGGAAATGACAAAAACTTCCTTCCTGGTCCTTGTGTGGATATTGATAATTTTCACAGAAAATGCCCACTATACTTCCAAAGTTTAGGCCTGAATACTGTACCCAACAAAGACTGCTCTTACTGAGATTAGCTAAACAGCCTCCTTACTTCAGCGGTATGCAATAATAGCCACACCTCTCTATTCAGCTATATATAATAAACACCCTGAGCTTCCAAGATTTCTGTCAGACAGCCCAGCCCACATTATCCCAGCTTTTCTATGGCCCTGTGTCTGTCCATTATCATTCCCTTGCCATCCCAGTCAGGTCAATCTTTGGAGCAGTTCTGGATGCAGCAATAGAGGTTTTATACATGAACAATAGTTACCATAACAACAAAATATCAAACAAGCCTGAGCAAGGATGAGAATATGAATCTGGGAAGAGAAAGGCCAGGCACTTAGGGGGAACCTGGGCAGAGGTTAAGGTAACAACAGTGCAGAGAGATGTGCAGAAGAACCAATGATACAAATTTAGATCAAGGGGAAGGACTTGATTTTAGTCAAATGTAAGCAACCATGTCTCTGGAACAAAGATTCAGGTCTCATGCAGCAAACCAACAAACAAAAATCGACAGCTATTATCTCAAAACAAATAAGTGATAACTTATTCTAGAGCCAAAGTTGAGTGACCATGGCCCAAGCTCACAGATTTTTGGCTTACCTAAATTCCATGAAAGCAGTTTCATGAAGGTTTTATAGTAAACAAAACAAAGTCACGAATCAAGACACTTGTCAAATACATTGATGGAAACATCAGAGCGGTGTTTTTACCAAGATGGGGGCACTCTCCTACAGGACTCTGATATTACTGAATGACATTCATAGCCTTGGGTTTGGTGAGAATTGGTGGCCTGCTAAGTTAACAGATCTGAAAAGAGTTCTATCTACCTGTCACAGGGTGTTAGAGTTGACATGGAGGAGTGCAATGACTATTGGAGATGGAGGGGGTGCTAAAGCTGGCCTGACATAAAGTGCTAACCCTCAACCTTCAACATTCCTACCTCCCCATTACTGCAGTTCTAACCAATCAATCAAATCAATCAATGTTGGAAGACAATCCTTCTTCCTAGTAATTTGCATTGACATGGCATTATTTGGTAAACCATGTTGCAATGTGAACATGATCTCATTAAGTTTTTATAATTACAGAATAGAAAAGGAGTCATAAATAAAGGCTATTTTTGCAGATACATTGGTAGAAATGTCAGGTAGGTAGGCTGAAAGGAAGCAGAGAAATCTGTTAGAAATATCAGATATTATCTGATAACACAATCTTAACTTTGGTGTTGGTGAAAGCTAGTGGTTTATGAGGTCCATACATCCCCAAATGTAACTAATTCTCACAATGAGGCCAGAACAGAGGCAGAGTCGGGCAATTGGTGGCTGTTAATAAGATTACACAAAGGCCAAGATAACTTGGTTCTGGATTTGTAGCATTCCAACTTTTCACAAACACAAAGTTCCTAACAATCAGCCTTATAAATTTTTAAATAAAGGTGTAGATTTTTTTCCTAATGACTTAAGTACAGAAAGGAGAAGGAAAAACGCATATGCCACACATTTCAGGGGAATCTGATGACATGGTGCCATGTGAGGAGAAGCAAAGGAAATTCAGAAGTTTGTAGGATGGACAGCTGCCAGGATAATGATTCCTGCCTAATGGAATAATAAACAGATCAAGTGTATGAAGAAATGAGTCTATGGCGTTTAGGAAAGGGTTTCAAAACGTAAGAGTTTAAAGCATAACCTCCCCAGGAGTCCCATGGATCACCTGAGCATCCTGAGAGCAGAAAATGTTCACCACCTGCTGTGCCCATCTCTCCAAGGAAAAGTGCAGCATCAATCCACAAGGTTCTCTAGCAAACACTTGCCCCGAGCAGGGAGGAAGGATGCTAGCTAGAATGGTTCTGATCTTCAAGGAGCCAGAATAGACAGACAGCACCATTTTACTAATAGCTAACAGTGTCATCTTTGTAGCTCTTGAACTTCACGTCACATCCATAATGGGATCGGCTTTTATTGTCAATCACTTCGAAAGTAAAATGGAAACGTTTGCTATGCCAAAAAGCTAGTTTCTGAGGGAGCTGGCGCTCTCAACACAAACCCATTCTGATTCTAGTCCTGGCACTACCTTACTTAATCTTTATATATGTATAAACAAATGCATACATGCAGCTTTCTTGTACTTGAGAGTATGAAATCTTCTGGAGAAAGTCTAGTCAGCAGACAATGATTCCTGCACACCATCTTTACTGGGCCAATATTGACCACAGACAAGTTATGGAATCCGTCCATAATCCCATGAATAGAGGAATGGATGAAGAAAATGGGAGGGGTACTTGCATGATGAATTTTTAAGCCATAAAGAAGGATAAAATTATACCAATTACTGAAATAAATGGAGAGGCTCTGGGGGCATGACTCACTGGTAAGTTACCTGCTACACAAGCATGACTACATAGTTTTGGGATCCCCAAACCCAGTGTAAAGATCCAAGTATACTGGCATGTACATGTAACCATTCTGTGTGTGGAGGCAGATCCCTGTCGCTCACTGGCCACTAAGACTAACCATATCAATGAGCTTTGGGGTCAGTGAAAGACCTTGTCTCATATACTGAAGCTGAGAGAGGTCGGAGACACTTAACATTGACTTTTGGCCCCCACACACACATATGCACCTGTCCAAACACCCATACCAACAAGCGGCAAGTGTATAACAGAGAGAGAGACAGAGACAGAGACACACAGAGAGAGGGAGAGGGTGCATACAAAATGGATGTAATTGGTGATCATTATGCTAAACCAAATACACTAGACTCACAAAGATAAATATCACATTTCTCTCGATTCTAGATTTTTTAAAGGGACTTTCAAAGAAATTTTATTTATTTATTTTTTTATTGAAAATAGGGTTGTCTCTCATACAACACATTCCAAATCGTTTACCATGCCTCCACTCTTCCTAGCTCCCCTTCCCAGCTTCCCCAGATCTATCCACTCTGTTTCCCTTCAGAAAAGAGGAGCCCCCCCCCCCGCCAAGAGACAACAATCAACCAAACATCACAAAACAAGACACAATAAGATAAGGCAAAAGTCTACATATGAACAAGATAATTCAAAAGGAGGAAAAGTGTCTAAAAAATAGGTAAAAGTGTCAAAGACACACCTTAAACCACAAGCTAACAGCTGTAACATATACACAGAAACCTGGTGCAGACCCTTGAAGAGTCTTAACACTTCTAGGGGGCTTACTGCTTCATTCACTGTGAGTCCATGAAAGCTCTGCTTAGTTGACTGAGTGAGCCATGTTCTCCTGGTGTCATCCATCCTCTCTGACTCCCACAATCTTTTGAACCCTCTTCTGTGGGATTCTAGGAGCTATGAGAGAATGAACCCTGCAGAAACCTCCAATTTAGACTTTCTCTGCATAATATCTGGCTATGGGTCTTTGCATCTACTCGACCTGCTGCCAAAGGAAGCCTCTCTGATAATGACTGGCAAGGTACTGATCTATGAGAATAGCAGAATATCATTAGGAGTCATTTTGTTGATTTTTTTTTTGGGGGGGGGTGCAATCCATAATTGCTTCTGCCCTAGGTCTCTGGGCTTTCTAGTCTCCAATTCCCAGTCATCCAGGCAATGTCTTAAACTAGAATGTTCGACCTACAATCTATTCTGCCCGCAAGATGTACTGAGATGATGGTGGCACAGAGCTTGTGAGAGTGGCCAAGCAATGTCTACTTTAACTGGATTGTGTTTTGTTTTGTTTTCTTCTGTTTTTTTTTTTTTTAACACAGGAGCATGGAAAGGGGAATATTGGAAAAGAAGAACATGACTAACAGACAAGAAAGAGAGAGTCAAAGAGGATAATGAAGGAATGAATGTGACCCAATTGAGCTGCACACATCTATGGGTCATAATGAAACTCAATTTTTATAGTTAATATATACTAATAAAATATTTCTAGAAAATTACTGGGTTAGACATTATCACCAAATTGGTGTATAATGAGCTAAAAATACTTTTGATCTGCTAAATTTTATAAGCCAGTGACTAATATTTGGTCTTGTTGCTTGTTTGCTTTCTCAGACCAAAGAAAACATGAGTAGCCCTGCCATTTACAGTCACTGTGTGTCTTCTATGCACCCACTTTTTCTTGTCCTGCTTCTTGCTTTCTGTGATTTAAAGAATATTGAAAATGCATAGTCTGGACATCAATCCCGTTTGATGTATATTCGTGTTTTTTCCTCCTGGCATAGGGACTCAGGGTATTTTTTTTCCTTGTCTGAGAATAATTTTTAGTGATTTCATAACAGTGTTTTGTGTTTTGTTTGTTTGTTTGTTTTCTCAGAGAAAACACACTTTAAGCCTAGGTAAAATTCTACTTATTAATTCAGCTTTTTTGTGCGTTTTATTTCTTATCTATCCAAGAAATTTGAAATATGTTTTTCTGTGTTTTCTTCTAGAAGCTCCATGGTGTTAGATTTTTAATATAGACTCATGAGCTATCTGTAATTAGTGTCTGTATAAGATGCGTCCTAGGGCTACAGCTCAATTTTCCCCATATAACATATTCAGTTGTTCCAAACATGTTTCTTTTGCAATAAAATTGCCTTAGAACCTTATAAAGAAACTAATTGCTTTGAGGTGTGTAGGACTAGTTCTCAACCATCTATCATTATATTCCATTGATATGTGCGCTAATCTTTATGCAAATGCCATTCTAGCTATCTTATTATTACAGATTCAAATATGTCTTGAAATTACATAGTTTGAGATTTATAATAACTTCTTTTTTACTCTTTTAAAAGTGTTCTGGCTTTTCTAGGTGAGATCATTTTTATTTTCACATGATTTTAGGCTCATAAATTTCCATAAGTCAGCTGCAATTTCACTGAAAATTGCATTTGATTAGAAGATGAGTTGGGGAGAGTCTTATGATCCACGGGCACAATATGTCTCGCTGTGTACAGAAGATAAGCCTTCCTTCGTACCATTAGAAATATTATATAAATCATGGGTTTTAGTTTCTTTGTTTAATCATAATTTTTGTTAAAAATTTCATTGTCTTTTTTGGTTCAATGTTATTATAAGTGATTTCCTATAATTCTATTTTGTTTGATCTTATCATATCCAATTAATATAATTATTTTGTACATACTCAACAGTAATATTTTCAAATACATGCAAAAATATGAGTACTTTACGTTCTTTTGGATTTTCTAAATAATATATTTGTCATTTTTCATTTATAATATGTAGACCTGTTATTTATGTATTTATTTCTATTTTTATTTTTTTGTTTTGGCCAGCTTTTTTAACAGAAGGTCGAATGGACATGACCAAAATGTACCACGCATGGTTTATCTCACCATTTTGTCTGATATCATTAATAGTTTTTTTTCAAGTAAAGATTTCTTCATTAGATGAAGGATGTTCCCATCTACTTAAACTTTCTAATAGTTTTTTTTTAATCATCAATGAATGTTGAACTTGGTCAAATGCTTTTATACATATATTAAAATAAGCTTACAGATTTTGGTTTTTACTCTAACTCAGTGACTAGTGCAGATGAATATTGCATGCTAAAACATCTCATTTCTGCGATTAAACGGATTGAGCATTTGTGCCCTGCTGTGTCATTTGCTAAGATTGCACTAAGAACCATCCCTTTATATCAGTGAGGAGGAAGTGTTTGCCCTTGTTATTATTATAATGCCTTGGTGAGAGCTGTCATGGAGCTTCATCTATGCACAGAAAAATGAATTTATACAAAGTCCATGCTATTTTTTAATTAAACAGTGAAGCAACCTGGGCTTTGTGGAAGTTTTATTATTAAATATTTTCTATAATGGAAATATAACTTATTCTAGATTTTAGATTTAACCTATTTCAGAAATTTAGCAAACTCTTTGAACTACATTTTAAAGTACATTACTACCAATTTTTACAATCACACTGTAAATATATTTATAATCTTAAAAATCAGATAGTTGAACTCATTTCATGTTAATAAGGTTTTGTAAAGTTTCTAGTTTTGAAAAATTTTAACCCTGGTTTAAATTTTATAAGTGACATAGATAAAATATTTCTCTTATTAGATATCTGGAATTGACCTATGTAACTTATCAAAACCAGCTAATTTATTTGTCCATGAATACATGAAATTTGGCAATTCACAAAATAAATCTTTCAATTTTTAACTTAAAAACAGAGGACCCTTTAAGAGTTTATCCAAATTCATCAGCTGAAGGGTCATGAATTGTGTAATTTATTTCTTAGTTAATATGTTATGTAGATTTTAAGTAGAAATTCCTTATTTATAACCATAAATAATACTATTTACTTTGTATATTTTATGGTATGCTTCCTGAAGAAAATTTTAGGCAGTTGGACCTTTTTCATGGTCTACAGAATGGAGACTTAGTATTAGTCATTAGTCACATACCTAACAGCAGGCAAAATAGATCTTTAGGTTCTTTGTAAAAAACTGCCCACATAGTAATAGTCACTCTTTGGTGTAATAGCATTTATTAAATTTTCCAAACACTAAAGGATGTGTGAGTTTTGAAGAGTTTTATATCATATTCTATTAATTTTTATTAATATATTCTGATACGCCTGTGTATGACTGGAGATGAGCAGTGAACGGACACACACACACACACACACACAGGCATGCACACACATTCACACATACATGACGTGCCCTCTTAACAAAAACATTTTTGTGGGTGCCAATGAAAACTGATACTGATGCTGACTCACAGGAGAAATATGTAATATTTGCTTCTATTGCCTCTTGTGCCTTTAGTCCCCAACAATTTCTACATTTTACCATTCCCTCAATTCCTAAAGATGATTTTACATCATATATGGAAATATTGTAATTCATGGTTTAAGATACAGCTTTATTATTTCTTCTTACAACTGGTCAATAAGGTATTTTATTTTAAAAATCAGGGGACATTATAAAGATGAAACCCAAATAAATAATCAATATATTACTGCCTAATTGACTGGTCCTTTCTAATCTGTGGAAGCCCCAAAAAATGTTATCCTATGGGCTGGAGAGATGGCTCAGTGGTTAAGAGCACTGGCTGCTCTTCCAGAAGTCCTGTGTTCAATTCCCAGCACCCACATGATGGCTCACAACCACCTGTAATGAGATCTGGAGCCCTCTTCTGGCCTGCAGGCATATATGGAGGCAGAATGTTGTATACATAATAAATAAAGAAATCTTTAAAAAAAATGTTAGCCTCTTTCACCTTTTCTGAAGGTCAGAGAGTTCGAGCTTGCTTAAAGTTATTGACAACTGTGGCTACACATCCTGTCCTAAGATGTGGTTACTTGGTTACATTAACTTCACCCTGATCAAAGGTCAGGAAATTCAAGCATACTTTTCTGCTTCTTCTTTTGAATTAGGAGGTTTGGCCTAAGGAGTGGCTGCCTTGGTCTAGGGTGGGTTCACTGCCAAATCGACAGAACACTTTTCTCATGAATTAATAACTTGATGTCTCAAAGAATTGAAGCAAGTAACTGTTCTGGTTGTCCTTCGTATCAAGTTAAAGCCGTCTTTCGCCTTCTCCCTCCTTTTGTATTGAGTATAAAAGAGTATGGAAAATGAAACCTGGGCACACTCTGGACTCAGGAACTCAGTACTCAGAACTCAGTCTGCAGGAGACGGAGTGGTCCTCCCAATACTGCCCTCCACGTCGCTGTGATGCGTTCTTATCTCTGCTCCTACTACACTACTTTTCTGATCCTCATGCCCCTACCCTGGAATGTGCAAATATGCCGTGCCCCAAAAAGACAGCTTATGCACTAATCCCCTTACCTGTTTCACCAGTCTTCCACTAGAAAGGGCCAACCATTGCTTCTCTAATTCCTCCAGGAAATCAGTGCTTCTACTGTATCGGTGATATGATGGAGCTACGTTCTAAGTACATGCCATTGGAGAACAGGATTTTTCATAAATTTTCTTCCTAAAAGGCCTAGCACCGTTAGGTCTACCATCATTCTGGTATTTAATGAATGTTTGTTTAGAGAAAGTAATAAAGGAATTCTTGATATATCATTCAGATCTTTGAGATGTATGTAGCTTTGGGTATAATAGATGTCACTGCAAATATGAGCACAGCATAGCAAACTTCTTTGGGCACAGGCCCAGGAGCTAAATGGTCTATCCTTGGACTTGTAGGAGACTGCACCCTGAACTACAACTCCATACGTTCTATGTGATACAGTAAGAGGATCTTTGCATGTTCACTATAAAATATATTGAAGTCTCATAATACAAGCAAGGAGAATATGCTAATATTTATATAGCAATAGAAACCTTGACTGCAAAAAAAATTAGCAGTGACTTATTTTGTGGTTAAAGTACAGTTAATTTCAACCATCACTGCTTCCATTACTAAAATAATACAAGCAAAGATGCAAAGAAAGGATAACTGAGTCTCACTAATTGGACTGCCTCTCTTCTAGTTTTTTTATTTTGATGCTAAAACCTGAAACAGAATGATTTTTTTAATGAACTGTTAAAAATTAAAGAACTTCAGTACCTTGTCAAGACTAAACGACTAAAAAGAAAAACCAGGGAGGTTAATTTCATCTCTCTGCACTATGCTGGAGTTTCCCTTGCCCTCAGTCTGATGGGATCCTGCTAAGACATTCGAAGACGTGGCTTTTATTTGATCAGAACCACTATTATATTTAATATCACATGGCTCTTTTCATGTTGGCTGCAGCGCATTTTGAATTGAAGCTAAAAGCAATCTTGTTCCAGAACTAGAAAATCACCCTAGCTTCATCTCCTCCACATAATATACTCCAATCTGTGCCTGAATGGTTCAGACAAAATTGAGCATTGTGATCGCTACTTTTTTGGAAAGTATATGTATTTTCACTCAACCATTTCACAGCTCAGTTGATTTGGTAGAGTTAACATAAAATATCTCCACATTTATTTAATGTAATATTTCAAACTTTAATCTTGCCCATTATTACTCAAAGCATCTCTGTGTTATATCCCTTCCATGATAAAACTCATCCCTTTATCCATCACACAGCAAGTTAAAACAAAATATTGTACCATGCCATTCTTAGAAACTTTTGCTCTGACTTCTCACTGTGGCTCAAAGCTGACGGAATATTCTACCCCTCATTCTCTCCCACTATTCTGAATATGGAGATGGTAGAAAGTAAAAACTGGCTTCATGATATTCTGCCTTATACCTACCAATAAAGAAAGACCCCAGTGTGTCCAAAGTCAGAATATGTAAAATAGACCAAATCCTGTCATCTTCAAAGACATAAAACACACGTGCACATGTACGCATTTGAAAATAAGTTGTTTCTTTCCACTACAGAAATAGCTTCTTGGGTTAAAAAGTAAATTATGTGCTAAAAATAGTCAAGCTAGGTATGGATAATTAATATAATGATGAGTTCCTCTTTTTAAAATGTCTGCCATATGGCTTGTCAACTATCTTAGGAATATTGACATAAAGAACTGAGGGGAAAAAAAGCAACCAAAATTCAAATACCACAATGTTTTGGAACGGGACTGATGCAGTACAGGTATTCTAATATCAAACACAGAGAAACACTACACACACACACACACACATACACACACACATACACACACATACACACACACATACACACACACACACGGGTAAATTTAGAGACTTAATCGTAACTCATAAGAAGTCTTAAGTAACAATTCCTAATCAGATGTTTTAGGGGATGCAATTTCTTCCTATAAACTATCTAGAAAGATTCAATAAAAACAAGGAATCTATGCAAAAATACTAGAGAGGTTGCTGGCATCATGAGCTGAATGGGAATTTTACTTTATTCTTCATAATATTTGTATAACCATGATGTGATCAGATTAATCTTCAGCTACCGCCGCTGAAGCAGGAAGAAGACAGTTGGATTTAAGGGTTCCCAAATCTTAATATAATCCTCAAGGTTTACTTTCTATCCCAAGTAGTGACTCAACAGAAAATCTACTGGACTTAAGAGTACACAGCCTTACCTTTTTGAGTGACAAAGAAAAACTCATGTATGAAATTTCAAGCCATCCATGGGCAAAACTTACACGAACCTGAGTACTCTGCTCACAAAACTCCAGAAAACAATTTTTCTCTTAAGTTACTTATTTCTCGGCCACCTTTTAACTGTTTCCAGGATCTTCTGGCCCATGGATTATGTGAGATGAATTTGTCATGCAATCTCTTTTCTTAGGGGTGAAACGTCTTTATAGCTATTTGTTTTTCAGGCCAACTGTTACACGAGGAAGCATTTGTATCAGACGGGCACAGTTTGATGCTAACAAAAAGAAAATTCCCTTTCCCGGGTACAACACTGGTACAAGAATGAATGGGGAAATTCATGCTTTTTGAAGTCCTGTTATTTGATTTTCTGTGCTTTGAAACACTTCGGAGATTCTTATTCATATTTAAGAAGGACAGAAAGATGTAATGAGACATGAGGTAGAGAGATGTAACATTTGATAAATACCCCATGAAGGAGTCTAGTTTTGCTCAGGGAAGGGGAACATGTTTTCTTAATTTAATTTGGAGGTAACTGTTTAAATTGTTGATGAAGCCTCTCCAGACTCAGTCTGTAAGTTTAAGGAGAACGAATTCCTATCTAAGGAATTTTAGCTGTTTCCCAGTCAGAGAGTTAGTAACAGTGGCTGGTTTTCCAATTCTTACAAATACCTCCGGCTTTATACAGAGCATATAAGTCTTAGTTCTCATCTCTAAGACATCTTATTGACTTAATAAGCTGATTGTCCTAAAAAATGTGGAGTCTATGAAGTATGAAACATTGGTCTAAACCATTGTATTAGCGTGAATGAGTAGCCTCTTGTGGATTTATACCCAGTAGGAAATGCAGAGAAGGTGTACTGCATACCCCCCAAAAACTCATTGTTAAACAATGGGTAAATATGCCACCATACGCTCCCCCAAAATATGCAGGTGAAATCAGATTACAACTATATTGATAAAAAGGAAAAAGGGTGAAATCCTACTTTACAGGATTTTTCATATTATATATTCTTTTCTATTTTTAATAATATTCATCATTAGATGAATTTTATACGTGCGACTTGTTGGAAATCTTTTAATACTGTGCACAATGTCTCTTTCCTGATTACTTTGAATATTCTAACGCTATCATGGTGTGTCATGCCATCTCCTATGGAGTCTGTGTGATCTCTCCCGTTAGATGTGGCAGAAGCTTTAAGGAAGAGTGCCCGCAGAGAAGGTGTGTGTGTGTGCTGTGCTTTCTGCATTGAAACCCTTGCATTTTTGGCATTACCTGCTTATGTTATAAGGGATACAGTCTGGTTTCTTCTGAAAGGGAAGATAATATGTTTAAGTTTCCAAAGTCTACCCATGAATCACTGCCATATACAAAAGTATATGATGCTAGTGGAAAAAGACAGGTTAACATTCATGGGAGAAAGGTTTCCAAGTTTAATCTGGTGCTTAGCAAATAAAAAACAAAAGGCAAACTTAATTAAGCAATTAAGACAGATTCAGCAAAAATAAAATAAGGATAAAAGAAAGATATAAATGCCTGATATTCATTTTGGAAAAGGTTTTAAAAGGAGTTAAAAATATGAAGAAAAAGAAAAAAGAAGTTCTTCTACATAGAGTACAAAAATATAAAAGACTATAAACTGTGTAACTATAACCATAACCACTTGCCCTTAGCTCAAAAAGCCATAAACTCATAGCTTAAATAAAAATTTGTATCAAAACTAAAGTTCTATCTGGCTCCAGCAGGACTACATGGTTTCTATCTGACACCGCCTTCTCTCTCCCAGCATTCAGCCTAGTTTTCCCCTGTAGCTCTGCTATAGACCCAAAGCAGTTCCTTTATTTATCAATGATAATCACAGCACGGAATATCACACCACCTCCCTCTTTCTGTTTAAATAAAAAGAAAGGTTTTAACTTCAACATAGTAAAATTACATATAACAGAACAGGTATCAAGTAAGAATTATAGTTACAATATTTATATCTATTTTGTCTTTTATCGTGACTAAGGGAAACTATTCTTCAGCTCCATCAAAGACTCCAGAAGGATACAATATTACCTAAGTTAACAGGAAGTGTATTGTAAGCAACTTCCAAAATTCTAGAATTGACAGAGACATCTTGCTGCCTGGACAGTCACTCAAAGTTCTTCTGTTATCTTTAGAGCATCCATCTACAGTTTATAGGCCCATAATATCCAGCAGAGTTTGCCATGAAGCAGGAAAATTCAAATCTTAATGTCTTCTCTAAGTACAATTTGTTGGAGTATCTACAGCGGCAATTAGTGAATGACAGCTGACAGTCATAATTACCTGGATTTCTTTTCAATGCTGTGTTAGTATGTATGCCTTCTCATTATGTTTTAGAGATTTTTAAGTCGATGTACTTTTGTATCCTTAGAGATAATAAAGAAAAAATAGTCTTTAAAAATAGAATCAGAAGGGCACATACTTCTTTTTGTACTTGAAAATTAACCAAGGAAATTCTCTTTCTCCTGTGTGTATTTTTTGTATACATTCAATTAGCTTATGTTAAAATTTCTAATATAAATAAGAACCGTCTTGGGAAAATCATCTGTTTTCTATCTCATGCTTAAAACATTGTAAACTAGGGATGGCTAAAAAAAATATTATGCTGGGCATGGTAGCTCAAGCCTTTAATCCCAACACTTGGGAGGTAGAGGAGGGTGGATTTCTGTAAATTTCAGACCAGCCTGTATATAAAGAGAGTTTTCTAGGACAGCCAAGAAACCCTATCCTACATACACACTCACACCCACACACGCACACACGCATGGACACAAACACACACACACACTCCAAAGAAAGAAAAGAAAAACATCATTATAGATGCAGTAGCAACAACAATCATAGTGTAGATTTGAAAATCAATAGCTCTAATGTCTTTACAGTTGAGTAAGTTCTTCATACATTAGTTAGAATAAATTAAGCTAACTGGAAGAATTCTGACTAGTCTTTGGAGCAAGTTTCCAAGCAACTTTGCTAGACAACTATTCTGAAAGGGAAGAAAAAGCACAACTATTTTTGAACTCCTTCTATCCCAAGAATGTTTTGAGACTTCACTTTCTGATCTATGGACAAAGATGCCAAATTCAAGTCTTTAGTTGTTTCTTAGACTGTACTTTATTTTATAAAACTTGGACATGTTTCTAATATGGAGAAACCCTAAATAGTTACGGAGGCAGTTCATCAGCTAATATTATAATTCAGGTACAAGGTCTTGCCCATCAGAAAAGCAGCTTTTGCAACATATAATTTTGCTGCTGTTCTATTTTAGAGTTTAAAAGTCCGAGGAAAATTAGTTATTAATGAACTATTATTACTCAGCTCAGGAACTTCTAGGTCATGTATTGATGCAATATTTAAAATCCACAGGATTATAGTGTGTTGTAAGAAGACCCCATTATAAGAAGGACAGAGATGAGAACAAGGAAAGAGGTATTTATTCAGGGAGTCCTTATGGGGCTAGCGAGAAACCTGGCACTTTAGAAATTCCCAGGAATCCACAAAGATGACCCCAGCTAAGACCCTAAACAAAAGAGGAGAGGGTGCCTGAACTGGCCTTGCCCTGTAGTCAGATTGATGAATATCTTAAGTGTCACCATAAAACCATCTTTCAGCAACTGATGGAAACAGTAGCAGAGACCAGCAGAAGAACACTGGGCTGAGCTCCCAAAGTCCAGTTGAAGAGTGGAAGGAGTGAGAATATGAGCAATGAAGTCAAGACCATAATGGGTACACCCACTGAAATAGCTTACCTGAGCCAATGAGAATTCACCATCTCCAGTCAGACATGGAAGGAACCATCATAGAATCAAACTATACCCTCTGAATCTGTGTGATAGTTGTATGGCTGGAACAGACTGTGGGGTCACTGGCAGTGGCACCAGGATTTATCCCTACTGCTTGTACTGGCTTTTGGGGAATCCATTCTCGTTGGATACATACCTTGCTCAGCCTGGATATATATAGGATATATAGAGAGACAGATATAGCGATATAGATATAGTCGGGAGAGCCTTGAACTTTCCCAAAGCAATGTGCCTTACCCTCTGTGAGCAATAGATGGGGGGGGGGAGGCAGGGCAGGTGGAGGGAACAGAAGGAGGGGAGGGAGTTGGAACTGGGATTGGTATGCAAAATGAAAAGAAGATAGTTTGTTTTCTTTTAAAAAATAAATTAAAATTAAGAAAAAAGACTTCATTATATTTTCACTTCTATCCAATCTAAGAATATACATAGCTTGCAAACTGGAAGTAATGTAACAAATCTACATAGAATACCTCATATCAGCAATTGTGCTCAAGGAAGGTCCAGACCAAGATAAGTCTTGGAAGGAAGAAAAGAAGTAAGTATGAAATTCAGCTGAATAGGAGTAGGTGGTAATGGATGTGACCTCTTCCCGAGAAGTAAGTCCTGAGAACGCTGCCTTCATTGGGGCTTTATCATCTTTCTATGAGAACTATCCATTGAGACAGCTACACACAAAGGGCATTTTACTCAGAGCATTAACTGCTTTATTGGAAAAGAACAGGAGAAAAATCTAAAATGAAAAAAAAAAAAGAAATACGAAGTTCTCGGAAAAGTGAGATCAAAGACAGCTAAGAGAAACTAATCAGAGAGAAGGTGGATCTCAGTAGGGAGAGACAAAGCGATACACATAAAAGGACAGACAAGTGAATAAATGAACCCAAAGACATAAGACTGAAGATGTGAGTAAGTCGATGATATAATGAACAAAAAGAGTCCCACACTTGTGTCTTGGAGAAACTCTCTTGTTAAAAATGGAAGGCTTGAAAGGGGCAGAATCAATGGCATATGATAAGTGAAAATGAAAGATACCATTGAAGAGGGACAAGAAGGTGGAGAAAGAAGAGCGAGAACGTGAATGCAAGCAGCACACAGCAAGGGGAAGGAGAACTAGATTGAATGCAATCAAATCCTCTTCGTTTTTTATGCATCACCTTATCTTCATCAGGCATGCAGTTTTCAAGGATTTTTTTAAAAGTCAAAAATAGTAAAAACAATAGTTTTTCCCTGTAGACAATTTACAAAATACTATACCTCTTTGAACAGATGTTTAATATATTTATTAATATATTATTAATTATATATTAAATATCTGTTACAATGACAGGTCACTTTCTTAGAGTCTAAAACTCTGATTTGGAACAAAGAAGATTTTCAAATGAAACGCGAAAGAAAAGAAAAAGGGAAGCAGGAATAAATGTCGATTGGTGCTGGCTGTCAGCGCGCAGATGAGAAGGAGACAGGTGAACAGTCACCAAGCATGCTAAGCAGGGAGACTCTCTCAGGGAAGGCAGTGGGTTCTTACTTCAATTTCCTCTTTGGGGTTTGTTCACTAATGGCAAGCTCCCCTGTGTAGATCTGCATTGTGAAAGTGCTAGGACATTAACACCTGAATCCAAGCACCGTTCTGTTTGTCTCCTGTTCTCACACAACTGTGCCCTGTTAGCTTTGGCTGTCGTCTTAATAAAAACTTTTCTCTGTATCATTAAGAAAGATGATTCATTAGGAATGACTCGATAATCTTGTACTTTCTGTCTGTGCAACTGGTCAGATTCTCCAGTCATCAGTAATGTCTCCAATTATTCTGAATCATCTGAGAATCAAGATGGAAGCTGATTGCCTCTCTCATCCAGTTTCTGAAGCAGTAGACTGGAGGGAGGCTCGAGAACTGTGTTTCTAAGTTTAAAGATGACACTGGTGCTCGATGTCTGGGGACCATGTGCTGAAGGGCTGCTGTCATCATTCGCACCAAAGAGGCTATATTCAGGATCAGTGCTTGTGCATTGGTGAAGAGTAAATGGGCATAAATCCCCTAATACAACAACGCTTTATGTTCAGACCTTAAACTTGAAAACAACCGAAAAGACCCCTCCCCATTATCAGCAGAAAGCCCAGTTGTTTCCTATCTACTTATCTGTATGCAGCAGAATATGAGAAACATATCAAAATGCATAAAAAACACAAATAATGTATCATAAGCTTACACTTCATCATACATTTACTCCCATATATCTCTGTAACATTCCAGTTGATTTTGACAAAGAACTTTCTCTAAAGTGTAAATATGAATCATTGACTTTAGGATTATAATCTATGTTTTCTATTATCTTTACAAGTAAATCAGATGTATTTAAGGAGCATATAGAAGTTTCTTGAACTTTAAAAGAATTTTAAGTGCTTCTTCATGACAATATTTTAGTATTACTTCTTAATTCATTTAAAAACGAAAGCTTTATTATTTCCTAACTATACTATCACTACTTCTCTTGCTTCCCAGGTGTGGTAATTCTTGTTGCTGTTTTTAACCCCAGAAGGTAATGTTTTCTTCATGCAATTAGAGAAGGACTATAGATTAGATGGTGAAAACCCAACAATGTTTTCATTAATATTCACTTGGCCAAATGCTTTGGGAAGTATGTGGAGACAGGATTTTTCTCTTTCTTTCTTTCTTTTCTTTTTTTTTTTTCACAAGTGAAAAAAAAAGTACTAACTGTTCGAACATGGCTTGTAATGTCAGGCAAAAAGAGATGCTGATGGAACAGCATCTATGGAAGAAAATGTGGCTAACCATCTCCAACAAGGCAAAGTCAATTCAAGAAGATGTGCCTGGTGTTTTACAACCATTTTAGTCTAATCTTCCCATATGTCTTCTTTCAATGGTTTGTGGAATCAACCACAAATTTCACCATACATCAGAATCACCAAAGCTTCTCCCACCCCTATCCAGATAAATGTATGTGCTTCTTGCACACACTATTGCTGCCAAAAATTCTGGGCTTATTTGGTTGCACTGAAGGTTCTTGGTAACTGTAACAGAATCAGTCTCTGGCCATCTCCACTCTGGGATCCAAAATTAACACAAGTGATCTGTACCTCTATAGTTTATCCAGTGCAAAAAGTAGCAAGCGATAACTTTGCCTTCAAAGCGGCCTTTTAAACATCAGTCACTGTATTTCAAAACACCTAAATTGTAAAATTATAGCCAGAGAGAGTAAAACAGGAATTCACTTAATCTCCCATTCTAAATGTTATTCACTTGATAGTCCATGATTTCTGTAAATGTTAAAAACGAGCCTTGAATTCAAATTAGTTTACAGTTTCGCCTATCATTTATATTGGAGTTTAAAAAGATTAATGTTCAATGTTTTATTAAAAAGCTATGAACTGTGTCCAAACAGATAAAAAGAAATGTTGAAATAGGTTTCGTGTAGGAGAATGTATGGCTTTTATTTTCTGAATAGCAACTTCAATAAATTAAAGAGCTCAATATTGTGCCAGCCAGTGTCAGGAATGAATAGTGAACCCGCCAGCAGAAATGTTTTCAATTTCTTAAGCACTGTCCCAGACCCTGATAGAATTGATTGGCTCTTTGACACAAAGTTGTAGTGGCAGAGACTTAAGAAGAAGAAAATCCCTCCTAAAAAAATACCCAAAATAGCTAGCAACAAACAGTATGCAAGTTGAATTCCATACATCAAATGCTCTATTTTAAGAAAAACCAAGGCTCATGTATCAGTAAGATTACATCAGGGATTTTTTTTTTCTCCTGCAGTAATGGTAACAAAAATAATGATTTCCCCAAAGAA
>NC_022011.1:77969220-77975018 GCF_000317375.1 Microtus ochrogaster | reverse complement strand
GACAATTTTAATATAAAAGCACACTCACACACCCGGAGTTCAGCGATCCACCGTAAAACCGGAAACAGGAAGCGCTCCAGTCTCGCGTTCCAATTCATTAGTAAAAACATTCGCCCGAGGCTGTCCCGCCCCAAAAGGCGGGGTCTCTCTACATTTGCTTGTTTGTTTTATTTCATGTTTTTGAGACAGGGTCTTACTATGTTCCTGAACCTCACTTTGTTGACCAGGTTGTCCTCAAACTCTTAGAGGCCTGTCTACCTATGATCCATCGCTGGGATTAAAGCCTGTGCCACCAGGCTTGGCAAATTTAACCTTAGATATTTTTTCTCCATAAATTAATTATGCACACTACTTTAATAAATATTCCTACAAACCAAGTAAAAGTTAATTGGAGAAAAGAAAAAATCTCAGGGCAAAATTGATCAATATTTCTAAACAGTATTAAAAACACATATTGAAGCCAAGCGATGGTGGCGCATGCCTTTAATCCTAGCACTCGGGAGGCAGAGGCAGGTGGATCTCTGTGAGTTCGAGACCAGCCTGGTTTACAGAGCTAGTTCCAGGACAGGCTCCAAAGCCACAGGGAAACCCTGTCTCGAAAAAACAAAACAAAACAAAACAAAAAAAAAAAAAACAAACCACATATTGATTGGTGTTAAGCATAAATTTTATGTGCCTTATCAGAAGTTCCAGTTTATACACCTCATCAAAGTTCTAGAAAGCACTAGAAAACATTAACTCTAATGACTATTCACATGTATACGCCCACTGACATACATATGTATATGCAAACAAACTAGACTGCAAAGTATAAACACCATTCATACTAGAATTTATGAAATTTAGGTCAATGTTTTCCCATTTAGTTTTTTTTATAATTTCTGTACTTATATATCTAATTTAATAACATATTTGAAGAATGTTTTGTCTCCATTTAGGAAATTCTTCTCTAATAATATTAACTCAGTTATTATTTGGAAAGTTGGAACATCTTGCCCTTTAAATGCATATCTTTAGTAACTGCAAAATGACTAGACATAAAAATTAAAAATGAATGGCATATATATGATAGATATAATAAGTATAAGTATATTTAGTGACTATATATGGCAACTTAAATTTCATTAAAATAAAATTTTTATCAATTACTGTAGTTTTGAGGAAAACTTTCAGAGAAGTTTAAAATTCTACTATACATCAAAGAAAATATAATCTCAAATCGTAAGAAAAATTCACTTCATAAGAACATTTTCAACTCATCATTATATATTAATCCTTACATAGGACATAATTTAGCTCAATTGTACTGAATCTTGTTTATCTACCATGAATCACACCTCATTGTCCAATTTCAGAATGATGGTGCCTAAAGAAATCAAAAGTTGTTAGGCAGTGTTAGCTTTCACCATAAATCCCATAACTTGGAAGGCAAAAGCAGGTAGGTCTCTGTGAGTTCAAGGATAACCTGGTCTACAGGTTGCCAGACAGCCAAGTCAACACACTAAAACCCTGTCTCAAAAAACAAAACAAACAAAACAAGAAAAACAAACAAAACCAAAACTAAATAAGTCAAATGTTAATCTAGTCTATATCTTTATTATAAAATTATTGAGCAAAGATAAATATTTAGGAACTGCTATTGCCACTGCTTGGGCAATTGAAAAGCAAAGGGACCATAGGTCCCTATGTGTGTGCAGAATATCTACATTTCAAACATCGCTATTCATGATGTATTATGAATGATACATTGACCCTTGAAACAAACAGAATCAAGTACGATCAGAGTTAGGGTAGTAATTCTCTTCACAGAGGAGATGTGGCCAGTCCTGGACTCCACAATCTCCCAGCTGTGTGAGGCTCCTCATTTTCTAAAAGGGCTAGATATACTCAGTGGTATATCACTGCTATAGAGCTCTTTTAAATGGTGCTGTGTGAATCAAATTTACAACTGGGATTCATTCCTTTCCTCCACTTGGAAAACAAAGGTATCCTCAGATCCTGGTTACTCTAATTGTAAATCTCAATGTACTTAATTTTTGAAGGAAAACAAAACCTCACTGTTGATTTTTCTACTTTTAGTTAAAATGTCCAGGGTTGGTAATCACTATAAATGTTCAACCCAATTGCATACATTTCAACCTTAATGTTTGAAAAAATCAGTTATTTGGTACAACTGATGAAATGAAAGATAGTCTAATTACAAAAATACAAAATATAATTATAGGTATGAATTTTATTAAACGATCTTCATGGAGGATAAACAATGGAAGACTGGTAAGTATTGCAGGGGTACAGATATAATGCTTCTTTATTTCATTGATTCCTTGGATCCATGAAAACAAATTATTATTTATAGAAAATATGGTATACTGATTTCCTGTCAAGTTGTTAAATATGAGACACAGGGAAATGTTTAACAGTTATTAGTCATGTTCTGGTATTTAAAGTGAGGATAGTTCCATGGCATCCTGGAACTCACTCAGCTCCAAAGTAGTGTCATAAGTAATGCCAATGCATTTTGCAACAATCCAGTTTTCACAGTAATGATCCATAAAGGTCGGCTGAACTATTCTTCATCTCTAGACAAACTATCATTTTCAACACACTTGTTGGGTATCCGGAACTTTGTGAAGTCCTTGATAGAGTTATCCATGGAGTTCAACTTGAAATAAATTACCATCTTGAAACATGTTTGAAGAAGAAATGGTACTTATGCTCAGCACGTTCTAGATAACAAATACAGTTTGTTCCTCTCGTTCTTTTATCCAGGCCTATTATACACAGTGCTCATTTTACAGAATTCACTACCTCGCTAATGGAGGCAATAAAACCTGATGTTAGCCATGAGGTATGATGGATCTGAAGCATTAACCAATCTGTTTTAAGAAGACAAAAACAACAACAAAAGGAAAAAAAATGGAGGTAACTCGTGACAGAATTATGTTGGCAAAACAGAAGTTTGCTACAAGGTAGTAGCAAAAAAAAAAATGGTGTTTTGTTGTTTCTTTGTTTTTTTTTTTTTTTAAGTGGGGAGCAAGTTACAATAAACCTGGGCAAGCAGATAATAACTGAAGCACAATAACTGGGAAGCAACTCTAGGATTCTGCAAGAGTGAATAAGAACTTGAATTCCTGTGGGAGACAGGATGGCAGAGTCAGCAAGTGGCTCTCAGTAAACTTAGGAGTAGATTATCAGAGTATTGGCATAAACTTTGGGAATGAAAGTGGAGAAACGTCAGACGTATCCAAGAAGAAACAATGACCTGTTGAGTACACCACCCTGAGACAGGAGGACGTCACACAGAGTAGTAATTCAATGTTTCAGCCATTTTAGAGAGATCAACATACTGGCTTAATGATGACAGGAAAAATAACTGTATAGAATAAAAATGTATTACAAAATTGCCAATCAGGGCATGGTATTGCTCTAGGAAGTACATTTCAAAGGAACTGACAAAATGGTAGTAGAAAATCCTCATGGCTTTTACTGCAGGTGTGATGGGTGCCAAAATGGTATCACCTCTACACACACACACACACACACACACACACACGCACGCACGCACGCACGCACGCACACACACACACACACACACCATAATCTTAAAAACAATACACTTAAGAATTCACTACTATTATTGGATGAAGCACATGTATCCTCTCATTTATTACAATAAATAAACAGAAGCTTAACTTTCCATCACTCAAAACGTCAACATTAAATTCCTTCCGCAAACCTGCAGGTGGTATTAGCTAATCAACAAAAAAAAATCTATGTGGCTGTTATTAGTTATTAGCAAGTGATTCAGCCAGAATACCCATTCTGATAGCATACAACGAAGCAAGGAATTGGAAAAACATATAGGAGGTTCTTAAACTGAACTATTACAATCCGATTCTAAAATTCAGCATGCATTTTATATTATTGTATATTATTTGCTGGATGTATTGGAGCTAGACAAAGGCATAGGAAACAGTAATAAACATATCTCTTATGATACTTTCATCTTCTATGTTAGTTTTGTTGACTGGGTAAGACACTTTATATAGCCTTAGAAAATACCCTACCTTGCAATATTGAGAATGCTCATGTAAAGAGAGCTAGATATCACAAGACAGTCAGTGGATCCCTGAAATAAAATGATCCTTGAAAGAGCCGTGAAACATTAAGTCTCAGATCACTTGACACTAAGGCGGCTTGAATTTTAGTGGATATGACTGAAAAAAATTCTCGAGTCCAAATATATGGACACTCAAATACACCAACCACATGAAGACTTCAAATCACCAGCCTCAAATTAAAAGAAAAATCTAGAAATATTTTTGTTCTCAGACATCTTATATATAATTATATAAGTTTCTTTTTCCAGTTGGGAGAGATTGATAGGTGGACATTATTTTTACAGTATTATCATCAGGGTAAAACTCCTAAGGAAACTTAAGGCCAGAGTTTGGCTAAGACGGAATGTATCAATGTACCTGTAATAAAGGGCAACTATGCATCCTGACCCTTTTTGCCTCCTCACACTTTCTCCATAGAATTTTATTTTACAATTTTTTTGAAGTATTTACTTTGCATGTAAGTGTGTAGCCATGGGCATGCGACTGAATGCATGTGCAAATCAGAGAATGATTTATTGGAGGCAGTTCTCAGATTGCACGACATAAGTCCTAGAGGATTGGACTGAGGTTGCTGAGCATGGTATCAGGGCCTTTACTCACTGGACCATCAGGCTGATCCCACAGAACTTTCTAAAATTCTCCATCATCAACGAGTGGTTCATTCCTTGCAGCACTGTAGCTCAGTGTGAGAAAAGAACAGATCTGCTGGGACCCTCGCATGTGGCAGGTATCTATCTCCTTTGGCCTGCTCTCGTCTGGGAAGTATCGGGTACTCATTACTCCACCAGACTTCCTCATTCGCTTCTGAAGTTATCACCCGTGGTGTTCATTAGCTAATCAGTCTCCCTTGCTCCTGACCCAGTGTCCGGATATCCCAAACTAACCTACACACATGCAATACACTAACATAACGATAAACTCCACAGACAGTCTAAACCAAGTAGAGAAACGAGCCAATTACATATCTTAACAAACTAATAAGGCAGAAAAGCAAAAACAATAGATTTTTAAAAAATTCAAAAAAAACCCTCATTTTGTAGTGCTGAAAAACCAGCAATAATAGGGAAAAAAACCAATCATGTCCTGTTCCTCAAGGTTTCATCCCCTCACCTTGTTTTCTTTTGTCAGTGCGGTACTCATTGCATGCCTAAAACTCAGAAGAGTGAAAATGTCACTGAACACAAAACCCTTTTCACCTTCATCATTCCTTCGGCGTACTGGATGCTCAGTGATTTGCCACACTAAAGATTCTTTACAGAGCCAAGCCTGCTTTTTCTGACAGAACTGCTTCTTATCTGTTCAATTTTGCTCTAAAAATTAAGGTATAATGGTCAAGTTTTATTTTTGTTGTCATAAAGTACATTTTATCTTTACTGCAGCAGGACATACATGAATACTGTCTAAATCTGCCAGGTCATGCACGACTTGTAACATAGACTGTACAAAGCTACATACAATATGACAACATTGAAGATGATATTACAGAATGTTATCAATTTAAGACGATATTGTTTTCTGAGTAACCAGGATGAATGCCAGATAAAGATTGTGAATATTAAAAGACACTTAAGGTCATGCTCAACCTCCTTAGCAATCAGGGAAATGCAAATCAAAACAACTTTGAGATATCATCTTACACCTGTCAGAATGGCTAAAATGAAAAACACCAATGATAGC
>NC_022011.1:77957571-77968325 GCF_000317375.1 Microtus ochrogaster | reverse complement strand
ACACTGGAGCACTGGACTGAGCTCCCAAGGTCCCAATGAGGAGCAGAAGGAGGGAGAACATGAGCAAGGAAGTCAGGACCACTAGGGGTGCACCCACCCACTGAGACAGTAGGGCTGATTTATTGGGAGCTCACCAAGGCCAGCTGGACTGTAATTGAAAAAGCATGGGATAAAACCGGACTCTCTGAACATGGCCAACAATGAGGGCTCATGAGAAGCCAAGGACAATGGCACTGGGTTTTGATCCTACTTCATGTTCTGGCTTTGTGGGAGCCTAGACATTTTGGATGTTCACCTTCCTAGACATGGACGGAGAGGGGAGGACCTTGGACTTTCCACAGGGCAGGGAACCCTTACTGCTCTTTGGACTGGAGAGGGAGGGTGAGAGGAGTGGGGGGAGGGGGAGAAGAGTGGGAGGAGGGGGAGGGAAATGGGAGGCTGGGAGGAGGTGGAAACTTTTTTTTCTTTTTCTCAATAAAAAATTTAAAAAAAGGCATGTGAGAGTTGTCATATAACAGGCTGGTCTGCAAAGCAACGTAACAAATAACAGAAAACATGCTTAGTTCACTTAAAATGTCTATTTGGGACAAGTGGGAAAGAGAGGTACAAGATTTAATTTCAGTGAATTATAGATCCACTACGGCTAGTAGATCCATGCTAGAAACATGGATCCATGTTTCCATTTTGTGTTGTAATTCACCAACCCTAAATTACATTCCACAGGATCCAAAATGCCAGAGGGGTGATGCTCCCAACCCTTGCTATGCACAGAGTACGTATTTTCCAGAAAAACTTGCATGTACCAGGCCCTGAGTGAACAGGGATATACTGTCTGTGTCCAGCTCTTTGGATGCTATGAGGTTTTGGAAGCATTCAGCAAACTGGTCTCAAGGACAAAGTTTTTATCTGGAACACAGAAAAGGCACAGGGCTGTGAGGATACTTCCCATGGACATATGATCTATTTTTCTTAGACTAGAAACTGCAATCATTGCCACTTATAATATTTGTATTACGTAAGCTTTCAGAGTCTGACAGTCCTTGTTTATGTAATCACAGCTAATCCTGAGACTCACAGAATGGGCAGGCCATGTGCAATTATCGTCTTTTTTAAATGAGGAATAAACCATGATTCAAAACATTTGGGGATATATCAAAAAGTTCATCATAAATGAGTAATTGAGTTCCTTGATATTATGATTCAGCTCAGCTTGAAAACATTCAAATTATTTTTTAGATTTCATTTTTGGTTAAGATTTAACTATGGGAAATCAAAACATTTTTGATAACCTATGAAACAGCTAATTAGTAGTACCCAAGTTGTAGCCACTAGCATAGAACTCTTTTTACTATTCATTGCATTTATATATTAGAATTATGACATGCTTTCAAATTTCATCTCTTCGATGCAATGTGTACATAAAAAATCACAAGTCTGAAATATAAGCTGCAGTGAGAATGTGTGTGCTCCAACAAAAGCTCCTACATGAGGGAGGTAAGGGAACACTTTTGCAGAATTTTGAAGAATTAGAATACTTATTATAAACTTATCCATCACATCACTTACGATTTAAGATTTTAAACACAATATTTTTATGAATTCTGTGAGTTTTAGGCACTCATAGGGTGCATTTTGATCACATTTACTTCCAAGTACTGTCCTAACTCCCTTTGTATCACTCTCTCATCTCTCTCCCCTTCCAGTTTCATGTCCCGCCTCTTTTTAATAATCTAGCAAGTTTATTTGGTATTACCCATATATTTACGGGTTTGGAGTAATCCTATAAAGCATGGCTGAGACCAACGGCCATACTGTTAAGGAAAACAGACTCTGACCTCCAGAAGATATCAGCCGTCAGTAGCTCCTTATGAATATGTTGCTTCCTAAAGAAATCTTACACAGAAAGGGGCATATCTCTAAGACTTACCACCACTGACTGTATTATATAAATTAAAAGAAAAAGATCTTTATATCATTACCAATATTCTGGACTGAAAATATGAATTAGCAGCAGTTTCTCAAGAAAAGGTCTTACTACCAGGTACAAAACTACAGTCAATTACTACAGAGACACATCAATAATGATGTGCCCTACTTTAAAATGCTTTCAATATATTAGGAAAGATGGGACATGGATCCTCAGTTATATTTCAAAGTAGAAAGGTAGCTATTCTAAAACCTCTACAGAAAGACAACAAAGCAAAGTTCCAGGGGTAATGGCACAGTACTTCCAGATGGAGCGATCTAGGAAAGCTTTCTGTATTCAGTGGCTTTAGAGTGAAGACGTTAATGTACTGAGATAAATGGCAATACTTCATACCCTGAATAAATGACAATGACCTGTAATGCCAAAAGCTTAGCCTACATAAGAAAACTTGATTAGAAATTAAATTTGCAGCAGCGGAATGGGATGAATCCTTACACAATGAGGAACAAAAACCAAAACCCAATGTTTAGTTTTAAATGTCTTAATATAGACTTTCGTGTTGGATTCTATCAAATGGCAGACTTTCTGTCCTAAGAATCTCAACAATCAAACTGACCAATGGACATCTGTCTATACCCTAAAGTTTTGCATGAAAATGAAGCAAATTAAATATAAATATAAAAAAACATTGCCTTGATGAAATGCCATGCCTTATATAATATAGACGGGACATTTTAAAACTTTTGAGCAAACCACAGAAACTGCATAAATTGCATCAGTATGCCCTTGTGAGTTATAAGTCATATGCATCTTTACAGAGTAGATGATTATTTCTAATGAGAGTACTGCAAGTATTAACATTTCCTGAATAATATTATATGCTAGATTTTAAAACTTGAAAATAACTAGGTCATAGGAGATAAAAGATTAAA
The DNA here is from genome assembly GCF_000317375.1 of Microtus ochrogaster. Taxonomy (NCBI): domain Eukaryota; kingdom Metazoa; phylum Chordata; class Mammalia; order Rodentia; family Cricetidae; genus Microtus; species Microtus ochrogaster. The sequence continues at coordinate 77,965,466 of NC_022011.1, read as the reverse complement.
AACAGAAATGTCCATGGATATAGTGTAAATAAATTTTAGACAGAGCAAGACCACCCAGAACAGCCAAGCTCTAAAGGTAGTGTAATGCCCTTCTAGGAACCTAAACATCAAATATCTGTAAAACAAACACAACACTGGTTTCTAAAGATATAAATATATTAGGGTTGTCTAGATATCAGCTCGTCCAGGATGAAAATAAAACACATGGACTATTCCGCATCCTTCTTTTGGGTCACAGAAATTAATGACATCTATAAAGAAGAGTAGAAAACTCAGGGCTATCAAAACAAAAACAAGACAGAACTATAGATTCCATAGAATCTCATTCCACTTTGCTGACTATATGGGCTACTGACATTGACTCAGATGTTGAAACGGTCAATCTATTTTGGAGTGAAGCAGTTATGGGAAATCCTGAATCACACAGACCCTGGGTAGGGAACAGAGTGTACACAACCACTAATTTCTGTATTTTATAAATAACAAAAAGAAACCTTTTTGGCATAGAACTTCAAACAATGTCCCAGAAACTAGGAAAGATAATGATCAGATCATTTGCAGGACACCTCTGATTACAACCCCTCTCCCAAAGGGCAGGTCCAGCAGTGAGAGCTGATGATATCCAAGGCCATGATGGAACAGTGAAAAGCTCCCAATGCTTCCACGTGACTAAGTGCAGTGAGAGCTGATGATATCCAAGGCCATGATGGAACAGTGAAAAGCTCCCAATGCTTCCACGTGACTAAGTGCAGTGAGAGCTGATGATATCCAAGGCCATGATGGAACAGTGAAAAGCTCCCAATGCTTCCACGTGACTAAGTGCAATTCTTCCCCCACCAGGTAGTAGGGACTGCCAGTACTAGACAGCTCTAAAATTTCAAATAAACAGAAACTGATGTTATTCAGAACAATGTAACGGTACACGAAGTGGCCAGACACTGGATCCACAAAGCCCTGGCTTTCACTAGAAACACTCTAAAATTCCTCAAGCAGTGGAGAGTACATGTATTATTGTATCATATATACACATATCAAATGGACCCTTAAGGTTGCTCACCAAGATCTGTTAATGTTAAAATTTCTAACTCCGTAGCTAATGAAGCAGAATTTCACCATGTTGGAGTTTAAACCAACTACTTGTTTAGATCATTTTTCATTTTACCTTGGCCCTCCTTGGATTATGACCAGAACCAGTCTCTATAGGAAAAGGCTGGGATTGTCTATATAGGCATGGTTGTTCTGGAATTTTAAGCTAAAACTAAGCAGCTCACTTAGGCTTCGTTATTGTCTGGGGTCAAAAACCAATGGTATATCTGAAATATTGGATACTCTTATTTTTGGAAGAACGGCAGCTTTCAATTTTTATCAATCGACCCAAATAACAGAAAATTTCTTATGAGGGGTACCCCATGAACAGAGTTCCTCCAAGACGGTCATCTCTGAGTCAAGGTCAAAATCTTTGCTTCAAGGTCATTAACTTCACATTCTATAGTAATTGGTACATAGTAGGCAATAAACAAATACTTGTTCATAAATATTAGAATACTTAATTTTTTCATTGTAGCAGCCAAATTCTAGATTAAATGTCTCTTAGAGAAAATTAATCTTTTTTATATATATTCAGTATTCAAACCCACTCATTTATCTTGCTTAATATTATTACTTGAATAATCATATGGTGTTAAATTAGATTCGATAATGAACCTAGTTCTCCCACTCGATAGTAGTAGAGTGGCTTTGGATCACTGTGTGATTTTCTCTGAGGTTCATTCTCCTCCACATGGGATGAAACACGACTTTCATGCGTATTTCAAAGGCCAACCAAGAATGTGGAAGAGCTTCCCGATGCTTGTCCCACCATAGGCAAAATAGCAGTGACTGATGCTTATCTTTGAGAGACTTTATAACCTAGAATATCCTCTCAATTTCAAGACCAGCAGGCATATTTTTTATCATCAAACTTGAATATGGATTTTTTTTTAAAAAAAAATCTTACCTTTTAGAAAAGTAAAGAAATGTCACTGGTATCTAACTTCATTTATTTGCTTTCATTTTCTTCTACATAATTTTTGACTTTCTAATTTATCATCTTTACTGTTTTGTTGTCTTTTAGTTTCAGATAACATAACTAGAGAAGGATTTATAGTTAATGAATACTTAGATAGAAAATACATACAGCAATAATGTAACATTTTTATATTCCCACATCCTGGTTTCTTTTACTGTCTCTTTCCACCTACAGTTTGATACTCCTCACACTTTGATACATCTATGTCTAGAGCTACAAAAGCCTAAAGACGTGTGTTTTGTGTGAATGAGATGGAGCTGTTCCTTTCCTACCTGAACAATAGTCAATTTGCTGTCCCATTGGACCTCGGGTTGCTCCTCTTTCTATATGTATTCAGACAGAGAGTGTGATCCTGCAAGATACTAGAAGCTTAGGCATCTCCTAAGGGACTGAAGCTAAGTCAGAGCACATACCCAGGCTGTCCATGCTCTACTACAAGTCCAATATCTAGTACTACATACTGATAGGTTATTTCTGTGACTATCGTCCTACAGTTGTTTAAACCAGCGACAGTAGCATCAAGTTCTGGGGGTTGATCTACCAGTCTCTTCTACTGGATTTACATATTTTCATCTCCTTTCACGTACTGCAAAAGCCTCATCTTGAGATTTAGTCATTCCTAAGTCTTTCACACATTCGAAAATATGCACTCTCTTTAAATTCATCTCCCTAAAGCCAACCGTGACCTAACAGATGAAATATCTGCTAAAAATCTTCCCATTCCTACTTTATCTGATTTGTTAATTCCTCAAACCGGATTAGCTCATAATGAAATAATTATGATACAATAATTATTTTCCTTCTCCCTCTGCCTCTATATTACTTGTGATGTTTTGATGACTAAAACGGCTCCTTCTCAGTCTCCTTAATGTGGTTGTTTTGACTTGTGATCTCTTTAGTGTGGGGCTCCTATGGGTTCAGTATTTTTCACTCAGCCTAATAACCTTGGGCAATCCTCCGGCTCTAAAGCCTCTGATTTCATCATTGAAAATCCTTTCCCTTCATAAGGCTCCAAACAACGTGGAGAGACTTACAGACTTTCCATCTGAAAGTCTCTGAGGATCTCAGTCCATTTTCAGGATATACTGTCTTCTTTTCCTGGGTGATACTCTAACAACTGACTCCAAATTAATGTCATTACTCTGGGTAGCCCATCCTTAGTTTTTACAGTAATAATTGGCATTATGGTAGGTTCTAAAAAATGTCATATATGGGTAATCAAATCATTAATTTGGACAACTTCATAATATAAAACTTATTAGTGACAGAATGAATGGCAGTGGGGAAGCTGGGAATTCACTGTGGGAGAGATATACAGGATGGCCATTTAATAGAATTTTTTATTCTCAGGCATTTAATATTACTCAAAATTCACTAAAGCCAGTCCTGACTTTATATTAGACAAGGCATAATCAGGATTATCATGTTATTTAAACCTTTACAGGGGCTGGAGAGATAGCTCAGTGGTTAAGAGCACTGTCCGCTCTTCTAGAGGTCCTGAGTTCAATTCCCAGCAACCACATGGTGGCTCACAACCATCTGTAATGAGATCTGGCACCCTCCTCTGGTGTGTGGGCATACATCGAGGCAGAATGTTGTATACATGATAAATAAATAAATCTTTAAACCTTTACAGGAAGATCCTAACAAAATTTGACATAGTATCTTTTCATTATTATTATTAATTAAAGGTATATATCTATTTTACATGCAGATCAGAGTTTCCCCTTCCTTTGTTTTCTCTCATTCCCTGCCCCCACCTCCTCTCCACCCTTTCAATCCACTCTTCCTTTCTTGCTCAGAAAGAAGCAGGCCTTCTGTGGACATCAACAAATCATGGCAAACCTAGTTGCAGTAAGACTAAGCAGTTCCCCTTGTATTAAGGCTTGCCAAGGCAACCCAGTATGAAGAACAGGTTCCCAAAAGCCAGCCAAATCATTAGAGATAGCCCTTGCTCCTACTGTTAAGAGTCCTGCAAATAGACCAAGCTACACAATTGTTACTTAGACTTAGAGGGCCTAGGTCAGTCTCAAGCAAGCTCCTTGGTTGTCAGTTCAGGCTCTGTGAGTTCTTATGTGCCCAGGTTCGCTGATTCTGTGGGTTTTCTTGTGATGACCTTGACTACTCTAGTGTCTATAATTCTTCCTCTCTCTTCAGCAATATTCCCCAAGCTGGGCCTAGTGTTTGGCTGTTTTACAGAGTATCTTATACGTAGTTATGAATAAATGCTAAAATATTTTCCTGAACAAGACTATATTTGCTTCAAATAGTCTATAATTAAAATTATTCTATCATCCAATATATTTTCTTATGAAAGAGGAAGACATATTTAGAAATGTATTAAGAAATTTACAGTGTTTAAATTGTCTTGGCATTTAAGGAATGTTCTCTAGTGATATTCTAACACTTGACAGGAACTGTATATTTTTAGTCATGTTTGTTACATTTTTTAAAATTAAAGCTTTCTTTATTCCTTAAGTTGACACAAATATTTCACTGAAGTTAAATTTTGAATTATATTTTAATACTTTCAAAGTCCTCTTGATAAAATATTGAACTTTTAGATAATTTCCCCATTAACATCTAAATGTAAATTTTGAATAATTTTTAAGGTATCTTAATAAAATTATAAACTTATGTGTTCTTTTTGTTAACTTTTATGTGGTACTTCTTATGAGGTCTCACTAGAAATTTTAAATTCCACATGAAAAGAAACGATAACTAACACTTGTTAGATGATGGCATGAAGTACGTACTTTGACACAGAAGGACAAGGTTTATTATGCAGGCCAGGTTTGCCTTGAATTTTCGATCCTCCTGGCTCAGAGGCTAGGATCCTAAGCATATGCCATTGCTGCTGGCCAGAAGTTTACTTAAACTTGCATCCTATTCCCATCTTGAGGGTTGTCACAGTATCTGTGAAAATCCCTCTCCCTCCACGCCCTCTTTTTCTTGATCTCTCACACACACTTGGCAAGTCTCTGCCCCTAGATTAACGTCCCCAAGGAGAGTTACTCAATTGTCACTGTCACCTACCTGGGCTGGGAGGATAATTTGATTTCAGAGTGTTTGATTAGCACCAGGAAGAAGAGAAGGGATGTTGATTATGAGCACATGATCAACATAAAGTAGCAGCATAGTAGCATGCTAAGTGAATTTAAATAATTCCCAATACCCACAATGACACAGATTTGTTCATCTTTTCTTCCTCATTTTCAAGGGGAAAGCACTCACACTGGTGACAGTAATTATCACATCGCCCACCAACTACAGCTGCATGTTCTTTGGTTACAATTGCCATGCCTTCTTTTTTAATAATCTGCTAAAATAAGGGGGAAAAAGTCAATGACTGGTAGACATAGACACCAACTGCCAACCATTAGAGCTTCTTGCAAATGGAAACTGGCTGTCCAGTAACTGCCTTGTCTGCTGTCTTTTTATAATATCAGTTCCAAGCTTTTCTCTTCGTATTTATGAATTTTTATGTATAAGGCATTATATACTTCAACTATGAAATGGCAAACACTCCAAAAATTGTTCTCTGACTACCAAAGGTTTTTTTCTCTTTCTTCTGTTTCTGTGAGTATGGGACAATACTGATAATCCCAAAGCAGTTTGATGGTCTTTTTGGTAGACTCAATATCCTTCTCTATTGCCTTTTATTTATAAAGATAATGTTTATGAATCTCTGTGGAAATGTTTGTGAATTTTTGTTTACCCAGTCCTGATTTTTTTTTCAAATGTATAATGTTCTTTTAGCCATCTTTTGACCTAGTTTTTTTTTCTTTCCAGTTCTTGCATCTGGGTAAGTTCACATCTTGAAAAATGTTTTCAGAAACAGACTGAGTGTTCTCTGCAGTATTTTAAGGAAAAAGCTAGGAGGAGTGATTTTTCACTATGTCCAGAAATTTTTATGGCCCTTTGGATAAAGAAGATACAATCATCAGATCGATTGTCATCATTTCTACCAGTCATCTTCAATCTCTGCTTCTCAAACCCACCATTGATGCTGAACACCATGATGAAGAAAGTTATTCTGCTTCCCCCAAATTTTTACCTACCTCTTATGCGGCTTCAGAAACAAGGCCAGAGTTGAAAACTTGACATGTGTTTGAGTTCTCAAATTCCATCTCCGTTCCTATGCTCTATGTACTGCAATAAACTAGTAGCTTCTAAACTGCTAGTAGTGGCTCCTTTTCCGAGCTTACCATATTTACATCTTGTATTATGTGTGCAGATATGGTAACCCCATCCAGAGGCCATTGTAGATCCTCAGTTCATCTCCCAAAGGTCCCTCCTACTCTTATCTTTACAAGTTGGTTTTCTATTTGTGTTTTTAGTAAAAAGTCTTGACCTATTATGAACTCTCTCATCTTTCTGGAACATTTTCATTGTTTTGAATTTTCCATTCCAACAGACACTCTCATTTTCATATTACTATTTTAGACAAAGACATAAAGTATTTACCAAACACCAGTGTACCTTCCTCCCATTTTCAAAAATTTGAAAACTGCCCCAAGTCAGTGAAAAAGGTGCTAAGAGTACAAGGGAAGGCTCTTGCATAAACGGTCCTCACCATAAAAATATGTTAAGCTTGCACTTAGTACCTATTATTCCAGAGCTCCAAGGGAGGAATACAATGTCTTTTTCCCATCCTATGTTGGTGCTTGTGGTGTGTAAGGCAGCAGAATCTTAAAGCAGAAAGTGCTCATTCCCAGTAGAAACAGCTACAAGGGAAAGGAGGAATTATTCTGTATTGTAATGACTGAGTGGGGACAGACAGGAAAGCAGAGGTCCAAGGCCAGTGGGATTGTCTGGTGGCACAGCCTACTTCTTATGCCATCTTCATGATCTTTAGCCACACCAATTCTTTCCTTCCATCGCAAAATTGATTTAAATTTGTAATTTACTGCACTGTAATTTTGTATAAACTGTTTACAGATGATATTGTATGTTAAAATACCTTGAGCAAATTGATTTTTAAAATTCAGAATGCTTGTTTTGAAACTTAATTATAGTGATAAATGCAGTTTTGCTATATATTTTCATGAATATCTCTTTTTCTATTATTTTGCTGACTGTTCTGATCCTGCAAAAGATATCCTCATTAGAGTATTCTAGTAGAAATGTTTTTCACACATGTAAGAATTTTTAGAGAGTACACCTAAAGTAAAAACTGAAATGAAAAACTTTTTCTATCTGCAGTTTGAGCAAATTTCTCCCAAAATTGACATTTTAAGGGGGTTTCTTTTCCTCTATTCTTTTATTAATACATTAATCAGCTATTATATTTTTTCCAATTTGATGATATTGACCTACATCTCATTTTGTTATATTGACCATGTTTTTTTCTTTTCAAGGGATTTTTAACATGTGCTAAATATTAGTGGTTTTTGGACTGTTTGTATTACCTTATCAATTTTCATTCTATGTTTATATTTATAAGACGTTTTGACATGTGGTCATATAATCTTTCAATGTATTCATTTTATAATTGAATCAACAGAGATTACACAATTTTGTCTTGGATAAGGAATAATTTCTTGAATGGTAAGATGACTTGTTAGACAAAGATGATTGCTGTGAAACCAGATGACCAAAATTCAAACTCTAGGACACACATAGTTGAAGGAGAGAACAGATTCCAACAAGTTATATTCTGACCTTCACACATGCACAGTGACATCTGCCCCCCCCTCTCTGTCTCTCTCTCTGTCTCTCTCTGTCTCTCTCTGTCTCTCTCTCTCTCTCTCTCTCTCTCTCTCTCTCTCTCTCTCTCTCTCTCTCTCTCTCTCTCTCTCTCACACACACACACACACACACACAC
>NC_022011.1:77951435-77957471 GCF_000317375.1 Microtus ochrogaster | reverse complement strand
TCTCTCTCTCTCTCTCTCTCTCTCTCACACACACACACACACACACACACACACACACAGAGACCACAAAAGGTAATATAAAAATCCCTCTATTGTTTCCTTGTAAAAGTTAAAAAATTCTTACCTTGTACGTTTTATTTCTACCTAACCATTATCTAAAATGCATGAGAGAACCATCTAACTTTATGTTTTCACGTGAGGAGCCAATGCCCTTGTCATTCTTTCACTGATCTGCTGTGCCATCTGTATCCTCCAAGGTTTCAGGTATTCATGTTTGCCTCTGAAGGCCGCTGTCCTTGGTTAGCTTCCAGAACTTGCCTAGAAGATCCTATTTCCGACAACATCACAGCCTTGAGTCATAGAACACATGGAAAGCAGGCTGGTGATATCTGGAAGCTTCATATGGGCTAGCTTTCGCGGTGCTAGAAGATGCTGTGCACGTTCCTGGAGGAGAAGAGCAATCCTCAGCCCTGCACAGCTGTGAACCCTCTAAGCTACAATAATGACAACTAGCCAACTGGTGACCCCCTTCTCCGAAAGTTCAGGGATAACCTTAGAAGAGAAGAGGGGGAAAAGGTAAGAGCCAGAAGTTGTAGATGACTACAAGAAAACCACGATTTTTTTGCGTTTTTTTTTTGTTTTATTCTTTGTTTTGTTTTGCTTTGCTTTTGATACACTGGAACAGTTGCATCTACAAACTCACAGTGGTTGTGACATCAGGCACAAGACATGCAAAAGCTCAAAACTGACAAAACCTCATGGAAGAGGTAGGGGACAGGAAGTGTTCAGCTGAAGCGCTATTGGTAATTGTCAGGTGTGGCCCCTCATAGACCTAACATGCTCCTATGGGTGTCCACACATCTAAAGAGTATATGGCACCACTCCACGTGTTAAAAAAAATAATAAATGACGGCCCAGAGTTGGATGGTTATGGAATCTTTTAAAACAAATTTTGAAAAGCTCCAACCCAAGCACTACCCGACTCCATGGCAGTAGGTTGAATACAACAGAACTCTAAAACCCATTCTCTGCTGGGTTTCAGTTTTCCCACATGGCAGGAGGAGAAATATGGTATGCTTGTGCAGATTCCTCTAATTGGTTCCAGAGAAACCAGAAAATTGCCTCCAATGAGACTAATAGAACTGATTTTCCCTTATCATTAATAACTTGATTTAAAAAAAACCAATACGTATAGATGACAGAGTTCAGTGCATTACTCAAAAATTAGGGAATACAAAGGGACACTGGTTTAACATAGCTATAAACAAGTACCTACAACTGAGAACTTAAATACAGATATCAGACGCAGCAACAAGAAACTAACAGCATTATCTCGGGGCATAAATTACTCAAGGAAAGCACATTGAAAACCAACGGAAGTGCACTCTTCATTATTTTAGCCCATTGTTAGCATAATATAAAGCGAATACGGAAATCTATTCGAACAGTCTGAAAAAAAATAATACACACCAACTGCTAATTTCTATTGCTAGAAAATAGGCCGAATTATACAGGAACCCAGATGGTCAGGTATTTCTTCAAAATTCAAATATTTTGAGAAAACCTGTGTGAGAGAGAGAAAGGTCTGTGTGTGTGTGTGTGTGTGTGTGTGTGTGTGTGTGTGTGTGTGTGTGTGTGGTGTTTGGATACTAAAGAGTGATAGAAGTACAATCTGTCTTCAGAAAGCTCTACAGTGTATCATCTAGATCCTTCCCTCCACCCCACCAGAAAGTACCTATCTTACGAGAAACCACAAAAAATGTGTATCTTGGCTCTCAAGAATTGGAGCCTATTTTTTTCAGGTGAAATTAAGGAAAATTTCACACCCAAATTAATTTTAACTCAGACTTCAAGTGATTCTCATTAAGCCTTCTGATCTCTAACCAGAGCTGAATTCTCACTCTGGTAGTATCCCTGGAAAGGGGATGTGGGTTTAGAGAGAAGAGTAAAGCTTAGGTAGCCTGAGGAGAATTGTGGGAGTCCTGTTCACATTAACCCCCTCCCATCTGAAGAATAAATGATTTCCAGGTGGGACCCCAGCAGTTTGTCTACAATTGTAAATTAGAGTTGGCTGGTCCTCTTGGGTCCAGTTCTGAACAAATTTCTACGTACAAGTTCTTAAGAGAAAGGTCTAGAAGTGTAAAGGTATTTGTAGGTTATCTGCTGATTTAAAGAGCATTAAAATTATTATTCTGACTGAATTTTACATTATAGGGTTTGCAGAAATAAAGAATTAATGTAACAAGACACAGTAATGGCTAATAAGCATCTATACTTTAAAGGGTGATAAGGAAAAGCTACAGGAGATGAAACTATCCTACATAATTTGCATACCCCAACAAAGGAATGAAAAAAAAAGACATCAGTCAATTGTGAGAAAAGAACAGTTTGTTTTTCCCAATGGGGAGGCACTGGTCCGAGCACAATGTCCTTGACCCTGCCCCAATGCTGCACCAGCAAGGTCATGCAGACGTGAGGCTGGACACCAGCGAATCATTTAACCGGGTAAGCAACTTCGTTGATGACCATGAGAATAAGTGTCTTCTGGAATTTAAACTTGTCTCACAGGATAAACGCTCAAAGGCTCATCGAGCATGGTCCGCCAGGCCGGGCCTCCGAAAGCATGTCTGGCATGCTGGAAACTACTTCCGTATGTGGAACTCCATGGCCATAAATCTGCAGAGACAAATTCCCACTGGGTTTCTCGTTGGAGCTCCCGCCAAGATACTAACAGAGTGAACTGCCTAACAAAACAACTTAGTAAGTGGAGACTTGAAGGGATGCATGTAATAAAACACCTTAAACATGTAATAAAAAATACAAACTTTTACTTCCTAATTTTTATCATCAATAAATTAATAAATGAGTCAGGGTCTGTTAATATTCAGCTAGAGGACACTGATTAAAATTCTAAACTTCCCTCAGTACACATTTTCTCATATCTAAAATAGAGGGGTTAAATTAGTAGATCTTTAAAAATTATTATAGCACTTAAACACTATAGGTTTTGAAGATAAAGAATTACATACTTTTTAGTATGTCAATTATTAAAATGGCGATTACATGATACATAGGAAATACTTATTAGTACTTATTCCTAGCATGCCAGTTAAAGTGGTAATATGTTGAGGAGTAGCTTTGACGTTAATAAAACTTCTATATTAAATATATACTTGTTATAAACCTAGCTACCCAGTCCATTTTTTTAGAAGAGAAACAGCTATTTCACTTTTTCCCCTCTTTTGGGAAGGTTTTAGGGAAAACAAACAAAAAATTAAGAGGTAATGAGATGTATTTGGAGCTACCTAAAGAGAATAGAGCATGGCCTAGAGAACTGTTTATGTAAGGAAAGCTACAGATTATACCTAAGGCTGAAATATAAATAGAGAAATAGAAAGCGTGAGTACCCTAGCAAGACAGTCATGTTGTGGAGTTGCAACAGTGAATCCAATAAACCAAGAACATGAGCTAAGGGCAAACGCTTAAAAAATGAAATTACAGAATCCAGTCATTTGGAACTTAAGAGAAAATAGTTTTTAGAAAATTATTTTGCCACAATCAAAGAAATCCAATCACATATCTGTAATATAATTTGCAAGAGATGTTTCAAGTGTTAGTTTGCACAAATAACCTTTTGATTATATTGAAATAATTTAACTTTTAAAAATCAACCCAGTGTTCATCTTATTACCATATTTGCACTGATTTTTATAAACATATTTATAAATTTTTCATAGAAATTGTGCTAAAATTTTATTCTTGTAAAGAGGAGATAAAACTGCAATTCATTCAAGGACCATAGACTTCTCTTTATTATCTGTATTGCCTATTTCAATTATTCTTCTTTCAATAAACACTTAAGTAATAAGAAAATATTCCTTACAATGAAGTCACACACACATACACACACACACACACACACACACACACACACACACACACACACACATTTTTAGTTCAGAGCTGATTTTACACGGGATTTAAAACTTGAAAAATCAGTCATGACCTCCTTTAAAACTAACTTCAGAAATGACGGCTTCATGCTTCATCAACTGCCTTTAACATAATGAATTATAAAGCATGGTTAAATCACCTTGCAGGGACTACTTAAAAGTCAATAAACTCCCTTCACTTTCCCACTTATTATTCCTCTTCGAAGAAGATTAGGAGGAGATAACAGACGGTTAGGTTTACATCCATACTAATCTTAAAGGCAGTCAAACGCCAAATGGTCCGTGCTACCATTAAGCAACTTTCTGGATACTTTGTAAGTCATTTTTGAGGGTCACTAGCAGAGTAATTATAAGGACTATAAGTATTATATATTATATAATCCAAACTATTTGAATTGATGTATTATATGCATCTATACTGTACTAAATTCTATTAATTATAATGTATCAATGTTAAAACAAGTAATAAAAAAGCACCTAAATAAGCCTTACCTAGAAAGTAAGAATATATATATATATAGTGAAGTGAAACTGCAAGGCTTTCATGCTGCCAAGTTTTTAAAAGGCTCTTTAACACCTAAAGAAGTTTTCTCCAGGATACTAACTACAGCTCTCAAAAGGCAGGTAGTTCTCCTTTAATTCATTCATCTCTGTTCTTGTACTTCTGTCCTTACCAATATCACTATGATGTGTGACCTTTAAGATGACATCATCCACGAAATCTTGAAAAATACATGTGGTCTGTGATTCCCTTAGTTTCTTCTACAAACCAGCAACCCATCATGTCTCGTGATTTTATCTAGGTCCAAATCTTGAGCTATTGCTTTGATGAATTCCTCGTAGGGCCAGTCCAGGTTATGAGGCAGATCTTATGACGGTTGCAAGAAACTTGAACATAGTTCTCTGATAAAACATACATCACTAAGTGTCATGTGAGGTAAGAGAGGCAGCTCGCTGCATGATTCAAATACTCATGCGACATTAACCTTCTTTATAAGTGCAGGCCCTGTATCCACGTATACAGTTTTTACCAACCAGAGGCAGTACGACACCAGAATTTTACTGATACTTACTAAGAATACAAATGAAGTCTCCCTTGAGTTCTAGTAGCTGATGAGGGAGAGGGACTTGATGGGGGAGGGGGAGGGAAATCGGAGGCGGTGGTGGGGAGGAGGCAGAAATCCTTAATAAACAAATAAATTAAAAAAAAAAAACACTACCTCAAAAAAAAAGTGTATACCACCATTTCTAGCTTTGCATTGAATTAAAAAAAATTGTAAAATTTAAAAAAAAGAATACTAATGAATTCTTTTGCTTTTGCCCATTTTTATACTTACTTCTAGTTATCCTAGTAAAGACTTTGATGGCTCTGATTTAAGCTATGCAGCTGTGCCATTCTGTATACCCACTGAGATTTTACTTTCTTAGGACAGGAATGTTGGCAACCACTCACTTGTTTACTGACTTTTTGTTTTCTAAAATTAGGTTGTTGTTTATTCTTGGCTTTTTTTTTTTTTAGTGAGTTCATATCTTTGAAAAACTTGTCCATATTATCAGTGCAACATTATTCAGGGACAGAAATTAAAGCAAATAAACACATCCACTCTTCTATCTTACCTAGAATGATATTTTCTAAAGCCCTTTCAGGAAACATATAACATTACTTCCAGTGCATTTGCAACAGTCCTGAGCTATGATACTGAAATTAAAAATGTATCCGAGCAGTACTGATACCGTATTAAATCATGCAATTTGCTGACTATTAACACAACATCATAGCTATGGGTCTCTGGAATTTCTCATAGGTTTGTACTAGCTCGCCAGCACCGCTTACATGATGTGGGAATGTCATATATCAATCTGTTGATTTCATTGGTTAAGCAATAAAGAAACTGCTTGGCGCTGATAGGTTAAAACATAGGTGGGAGGAGTAAACAGAATAGAATGCTGGGAGGAAGGGGAAGTGAGCTCAGAGAGACACCATGCTCCTCTCTCCCGGGCAGACGCACGCGATGAAGCTCCGACCCAGGATGGACGTAGGCTAGAATCTTCCCGGTAAGCGCACCTTGGGGTGCTACACACA
>NC_022011.1:77943354-77948225 GCF_000317375.1 Microtus ochrogaster | reverse complement strand
TGGGGTGCTACACACAGATGATTAGAAATGGGATAAATTAATATGTGAGAATTAGCCTAGAAGAGGCTAGATAGAAATGGGCCAAGCAGTGTTTAAATGAATACAGTTTGTGTGTTGTTATTTTGGGCATAAGCTAGCAGGTGGCCGGGGTGCTGGGGACGCAGCCCCGCCGCTCATATTACAATACTTACAGAACATAATGATTTTCATTTGATCTTCATGAGACCTAAGAGAGTGTGGTATAGCTCCTGCAGAAAACATGGCTGCCCAACTAGCAGTGTTTCCTGGCCAGATCGCCATTACAGGACACATATTCAAGGTGTTTTATGCTAATCTTCCATTCTGGATCCTAAAGAAAAGTTGTATCTAATAATGGCCTTTCAAGGCAATGGCATTTTGGACCAGACCTTCCTTCCTTGCTCCTTCCTGGTGAGCAGCCAGTGGAGGTCAGTTCTTTCATTAATGGGACGCTGCTATTAAGATCTATCATTTCCTCTGCAATAAATTATAAATCTGGGTACTTGTCATTTTTGATTCTGTTAGTCTTCCTTCATTAACACTAAATTACACCTGGAATTACAGCAAACGATGACATAATTATACATTTTCACGACACTGCTTCAGCAATTTCTCTATAACATGTTGGTATGTTACATTTACCTCATAAAATTAATTACCTTAGTTCAAGATCATAGAAAGATAAAGGCCTTGGGTGTGAGCCATAAAATATGCTGTTAGTTAATCTCAACACACTCAGAAAGTTTAACAATGATAACAAAGACAAGGTAGCAGCCAGAGAAAATGCTAGGAACATTCCTGATGCCATGCAGGAGATCTATGAATAAATAATTACTCTCCATTATCAACCTGACAGTCCATTATCTGTCATAATGCAATGTACCTTGCACTGTGAACTAAATGTCATGAACTGAAGTAGTAAGGACAAGAAAGGAAATCCAGGGATAAAGATTTTTCCATCTACCTTTCAAGATTTTATTTCCTATAAATTCCATGGTCTATATCAATGATTAAGCTTATATTATAAAAAGTAAATGAACTCTAAGTATGTTAATTCTGGCCATAGTCCATAGAAACTGCACGCAGAGTTAGCATATGGTTTGCTGACTAATTATATTCGGAATCAATATTAATGTTCATGTTGAAGCAGGACACTAGGACATTTGTAGAAATATTGTAGAAAAAGTTATACACAAAGACCACTCCTCAGGCCTTGTCACGTGTGGATCTGTGCAACAAGCCCTGGGGACAGCGTGGGTGACCTGCATTGCTGTTTCTAACTCTCACAAGCAAGAAAATATCACTGACCATAGGTTAAAAGAAACAGTCAACTAAGGCAATGTCCAATTCCAGACTCAATGTGGAACTCTGGAGAACTAGGTCAGAGATGTCATATGCATAGGATAGGCATGGATACGTAAGTTCATAAAGAAATGCTCAGTTTCTGGAATGACAAACAAAGTAACTCATGGAGTAAGAAATATTTTTGACAGAAGTTGATTGCAAAACACAAAACCACTCCTATTTTATGAAGAAAGGAAAGGAGGTAGAGACAGGACAGAGGGAGGGAGTAAGGGACTGGGGCTCAGTGTTAAGGATGAGAAAACAGAGACTATAATCAAGTAATGAAAGCAACCAAGTAATCAAAGGAAATAGACCTCAGTCCTTGACACGTGTGAATAAGTTCAATGGCTAAGTTCCTAAGGGACTAGTATTTCTAATAAAGCATTGCATTCCCTGCACCCAGAAGGCAGAGGCAAGGGGATTTGTTGAGTTCAAGGCAAACCTAGTCTATAAAGCAAGTTCCAGTCCACCCAAGGGAATACATTGAGTCCCTGTGTCAGAACAATGAACAATACCCCACTCCAAGCCCTCCATTTCTCCACTTAATCAAACATGCACCAATTAAACATGCTACAAATACCAACCTACTCAAAACAATTTAATGAATTCTTCTGAATAAATTAACTATACATTGGCTTTTAAAGATGGTATAGGACATGTAGCCATCTGCATTTAGGAAAAACTTTAATCCATTTTCACACGTCCAACATACCTTCCACGTTCCTGTTTATACCTTAACTACTTACATTTTCTTTTCTGCTAGATTCTGACCTTTATAACCTCCACTGCTGAAGCAATATTTCGAACAACTGAACAGAGGGAGCACCTTCCTGCATGCCAATACCTCACACAAGGTTTTTTTATCCTATGCAGAAATGATTGCTTCAGAAGACATAATAATGTTTCATTTTGCTTTGCCTTCATTTTACAAAAAGAAAAAAGACCAGGAAAATGGAAAATAAAAGCATTGTTTTGAAGATTGGACAATTGGCATAAAATGAAAATGGGTAGTTTTGCCAAAATGCTGAATTCTTCACTGATTGGCTCAGTTTCCAATGGCAAGGAAATACAACCCAACCTAATCTCAGTCTAAGGAACTGCCCGATTTCTATCACAGAAGATTTGGTCTCAATTGCCCCATTTTACTGATGAACAAAATGAGCTAGCATTTTAAATTATCAGTTTAAAAATCAAGGTTAAGAAGAATGCCAGTAATTCAGTCTCGGAGGGGGGGTATCAGTCTTCCACCGTGGCAGCTAGGCAGCTGTTGCGGGCCTTTGATAAGAAGAAAACACGCAACTCTCTTGACAAAGGCTTCAAGAAAGCAGATAGGCCTCCATCATCCTCACCATCCAGGTCCCTCACTGTTTCCTCTGGCAAATGACGACCAAGAACTTTTCAGTACTCAAATAACTTACTTTTATTTTCCTAAATACTACTCAAGTAATCTCTGAAATTATGTCATTCATTGTAGAAGACATGACATCTTCTGTTTGGTGAAGGAGATTTTATAAATAATTATTTTAGGCATGAATTTGTTTATGTTCTAATGACATGCACTTTAAGATTTTTCATAAATGTTATGAATTTTCAAAACATACATCATTAAATTTTAGTGCCTGACAATAATTATGGATTGTATCTTCCACTATCTGGGAGATGAATCTCATTTATGATGCTCGTTTCCTGGGGTTAGGTTTGGAAAGACAACAATAAGCATATTTCCTGGTGTTTTAACTGGCACTAGGAAACAGCATCTAACAAGGTAACTCTTCAAAATATACTAGAAAAGACTGTATCCTACTACACTAAGTATTTCTATTCATAAAGTGGGGCAATTTCACAAGCATTGCTGTGCTTCAGTGCTCAAAACAACCTGTTTCTGACTTGCCTGAAACTATGTTTTTGTGTCCAAAAAAATAGTTCACAGGAGAAGAGACTGTCAAGTTACTATCTCACTAGTGGAAATTATTTTATTGCTTGGGTCCTTGGATCCATTCAAACTTTTATATTCCAAAAATTTATTATACAGCCTCTCAGGATCCCTAGTATTAGTATTCTCTTATTTTGTAAATATTAACTGGCATGTATTTTTGAACTTTAAAAATGTAGCTTTTTCCATGTAGTTCAACCAAATGGGATTTAATATAGGCCTGTTATACTAGGTAAAATGCGTCTAGCTTTTTATGCATTGCTTGAGGTTATCACCCTCATAAAGGACCCTTTATACTGCAGGTGGACATATAAATCAAAGAAGCCACTGTGGAAATCAGCATTGAATCCTCTGAGAGACTAAAGGTAGAACTACCCCATGGTCCAATAATGATCACTTCTGGATATATATCCATCACTGGGATCCTGGCCTCTCATAGAGATGCCTCCACATTTGCTTGTTGCTGCACTGCTTAGAGTAACCAAGATATGAAATCAATCTAGATGCCCCCAAACAGATGACCAGGCAAAGAAAATTGTGCATCAGCACACACAGTGGAATTTACTCAGCCATAAAGAATGGTATTTGCAAGAAAGTGAGTGGAACTAGAGATTATCGTTTAAAGAAAGCTAAATTCGGACAAATAGAGCATGTCCTTACTAATTCATAAGTGTGTGTGTGTGTGCATAACAACAGAATGGGGATTATTAGACAGTAGGAGAGAGGCAGGTAGAAGTGGGGAAAGAGGGACAAAAAGGGGTAATGGCAAGTTATGCAACCTAAGTAAGTTTTTGTCTTATCCCTTTTCTTTATGTCTCAGTTAACATAAACCCTAAGAAGACTACCTTTTAGTTTTCAATGTGTAGGATATTTTGGAAGAGGGATGCACTTCTGGGTACCAGTGTATTAAACTATGATGTGGAAAACTTCTTTGTCTTAGAGAGCTACCATGTATGACTCTATGACTCTCACTTTTTTTTACAGATCTAGCAAAGCCCAGCTCTGGACTGAGTTTGTAAGCTTTGATGTTGACCAGCAGAGATGGAGTCTCAAACAGCAGCTCAGGCTCTGGAATTGCATAAATAGAGAAATACTGAATAAATTCACAATGCTAGAGCATCTTCAACACTAACTGGGAAGGACAGGCACTATTGTGCTTCTGCCATAAAAGGAGGAGTGTAGATCAGTGGTTAGTCATGACGACACGGGAGTCTAATGGACTGACTTCAAATCCGATTCTTTCAACTGTAAGACAAAAAGGGTAAGCAAGGAATTGAGTTACCTTGCCAAATGGAGTTGAGGCATTGCACTGTCTGGAGGGCCCAATGCATTAAGCCTAAGAAGGCGATCAGCACAGTGCTAGGCATATATCATGACATTTGGTTGATTAGTCGTCATTAATCATTACAATGTCTGTACATATCTGAGTAATCAGAAACATCACATGGGTCCCTCTTTAATGATAATGTTTTAATATAATATTAAAATCTTCCTTAAGATGTAACTATGAATATATTAGCATTTTCTTTTCATTTTTTTTGCTGTTAAAGGGTGTGTGTGTGTGTGTGTGTGTGTG
>NC_022011.1:77932736-77943254 GCF_000317375.1 Microtus ochrogaster | reverse complement strand
GAGAGAGAGAGAGAGAGAGAGAGAGAGAGAGAGAGAGAGAGAGAGATATTACTACACCCTTAGAGGTATTGGATCTCCTGGAGCTAGAGCTACAAGCAGTTGTAGGACTGCCAACATGCATGCTGGGAACCAAAATTGCGTTCTCTGCAAGAACTATATGCACTTTTTACCACTATGTTATTTTCCCCTCCTGGCACCTCTTTTTGTCTTTCTTGACAAAAACAAATGAGGCTGTTATTCTGTATGGCCTGTGTTAGAATAATTTAAAGCTTCAATACGTGACTTCTGTGTATCTCTGTTTCCTGATTGCAATGACGATTGTTTTGGAAATGTTTATGATCATCATTTGCTTCCCTGCACAAGCATTTGATAGAAATCCATTCCAAGATTGTGCTGAATTTGTGCATGGTTATTCTATCCTTACCAGCCAATGGAAAAATTCAATCCAGGTTTTCTAAAAAAGAAACTATAGCGATCATTTTTTTTTCTGCACAACTAGTGTGCAGAAATAAAGGAAAGGTTTAGAAGAACTCCCTTAAAAGTTTAGAGATGGTTACATGCAGATTTTCCTACTGTACAAACGAAATCAAGGTCATGGAGCTTAGTGTTGGCTTTGTTCCTAATGCACTCCACACTGGCATCATGAGCAAAAGGAGGTCAACCTTCAGCCTGCCCTGGCCATTATTATTCTTTGCAGAGAGTCCTAAAACCATCACAGAACAAGCCAGTGGCTTCTAATGCTGAGGTTTTTCCAGTGCCCATTTGACCTGTCTGCAAGTAAGTCTCCTCCTTCTATGCTATAAATAGATCTGGTCTAGGCTCTTTGGACAGCAAAGGTAACAAAAAAGTATCTGGACAGCAACTGGCACCCTGCAGACTGTAGGGCAGATACTCCAAGTTGCTCAGACCCCACTGTCCTGTTTCTAACTGGCTTTCCTTCTGTGGCTTATTTTCAGAGAGATTTTCTTTCACAGTCTCTGCATTCAGGGACTCTATAGGTCATGTTCCCTATGCATAGCTTTTAGGGATCCTGGCCTAGAGCCCAGGAAACAAAGGGACTCCAGGATGCTGGAGCCAGAGTTTGTCTCTTCTCCTGTGTAAGAGTGACATTGGAGTGGCTTACATTCTTGAACCAAAGATATAAATACAAAGATACAGATACAAAGAAGCAAAAATACGGGATACAAAGGTTAACTTCATAATTATGAAATCATGAAGGTTTTGTTTGTTTGCTTCTGTTTTTGAGCCTGTAGGAACTGGCAAGATGATGGTTCAATAGTTAAGAATGCTTGTTGCTAGATCGCCTGACAAAATTCGAAACATAGGGGTGGGGGGAGAAGGGAAGGTGGAAGAGGAAGAGGAGGGGAAAGGGAAGGGGTGAGGAGAACTTGAGGGAATGAGATAGTCAAGATGGAGGAAGGACAGAGATGAGAGCAAGGAAAGAGATATCTTGATTGAGGGAGCCATTATGGGGCTAGCAAGAAACCTGGCTCTAGAGAAATTCCCAGGAATCCACAAGGATGACCCCAGCTAAGACACTAAGTAATAGAGGAGAGGGTACCTGAACTGGCCTTGACCTATAATCAGACAGATGAATTTCTTTTATTATTATTATTATTATTATTATTATTATTATTATTTTCGAGACAGGGTTTCTCTGTAGCTTTGGAGGCTGTCCTGGAACTAGCTCTTGTAAACCAGGCTGGCCTCGAACTCACAGATTCACCTGCCTCTGCCTCCCTAGTACTGGGATTAAAGGGGTGCGCCACCTGATGAATTTCTTAAATATCACCATAGAACCTTCATCCACCAACTGATGGAAACAGAGGCAGAGACCTGCATTGGAACACTGGACTCTGAGCTCCAAAAGTCCAGTTGAAGAGTAGGAGAAGTGAGATTATGAACAAAGCCCCAAACAATGTGCCTTATCCTCTCTGAGGAGTGGATGGGAGGTAGGGGTGGGGTAAGGGGAGAGAATGGGAAGAGGGAATGGGGTGGGAACTTGGATTGGTATGTAAAATGAAAAAAGATAGTTTGTTTTCTTTAAAAAAAAAAAGAAAAAGAAAAAGAAAGAATGCTTGTGTCTGCTCGCTTCAGCAGCAATATAGCAAAACTGGAAAAAAAAAAAATGCTTGAGGCTCTTCCAGAAGATGCTGGTTCCATTTTCAGCACCCACAGGACGGATCACAAGCACCCCTAACTCTCTACTTTCTGGGAGACCAACTTTCTCTTCTAGGATCTGAGCGCACCAGGCATGCATGTGGCGTACATACAAATATTCAGGCAAAACACCAGTACAAGAAAAATTAAAAGCTAATAAAAATAAATTAAAGGAAATATTTAAGTTATATTAAAAAAAATCAGCACTGAAATGTAAGTTAATCTTTAGTTTCCCTTCCCAAACCCCAGTGGTGTAGTAGGAGACAAAAAGACGACCCAGCGGGAGGACTGACTCGATCATCTATCTGATAAAAGCAAACAAGCAATCCGATTAGATTGCTCGACTTGTTAGGGAATGACACTGCTAATGTAAACATGGGAGCACTAAAGGCACAAATGACCCAAGCGTTTGAGCTAATTGAGAAGCTGGACTTAAACACTCCATTCATCTTTATCCTTACACAACTCCGTCGACGTTAACACAATCTGTGATGCTTGGTCTTCACTGACAACTTAATGGGAGACAGAATCACCCACATGCGCCACCTCTGGGTGTGTCTTTGTGGTTGGTAGCTTCTGCAGAAGTCAGTGAAGAGGAAAGATTTACCCAGATTGAATCCTGGGCAGAATCAGATGGGAATAGGAGAGCACCTGTATTCCCTACCCTCTGCTTCCTGGTCTGCCCAAATGTGACATGTCCTAGACACACACTCTCGCCATCATGAGTTCTGCCATGCCTTCCCATTCATGCAGACTAGAACCCCCAAAACTCTAAGATAAAGTTGCTTTTCTGAGGTATTTCACCATGTAAAAAGTAACTAACCACAGTCCCTAATTAATGACTTTTAGATCTTATTAATGTTGGAATTGAATATATTTGATATGTGAAAAGCTTAGCACACAGAAATTTTGAAAATAAATTTTCTCAGGACTCAAATTCTATAAATGACTTAGGAAAAAAAATCTGCCATTCCCTTTATGCACAATCAACAGCAATCTTTGCCTTAAAAACCATGAGAAGCACTTTTTGTCAGGTCTCTGATGAAAGTTACCTTTAATTATTTGACTTCTGATACTTTAAACTGTATACTTTAAGAAAGCCTTTCTTCTATTCCGCCTGCTGACCCTTCTCTTGATTGTTTTCTTTGTTATGCAGAAGCTCTCCAACTTCCTGCAATCCCATTGGTCACATCTTGGTTATTTCCTAAGTCATTAGGGTTCTATTCAGAAAGCCTTCGCCTGTGTTTACACCCTGAAGTGGTCTTCTCTATACTTCCTAGCATTTTCAAACAAATAACATGATTTCGTTCTCTTTAAAAAGCAAAATAAAACTCAGTCGTCTGTATCATGAAACATTTTCTTTTTCCATTCATCTTGCTTTGGACCTTAAGGCTAATTCTGTAACTTGGCTACTGTGAATAGCAGGGCAGGATTTCGATTTAGACTCTGTTAGGTGTGGAATCATAGGTGGTGCCGCTGTAATGTTGTTTTAGTTTAGAAAACACGCTGTTTTCCATTGTAGTTGGACTAATTTATATTCCTACCAACTGTTGGCAAGTGTCACATTTCCCCATCGTTCTTGATGATATTTATTATTTGTTTTCTTAATGAGTTGTTTTCTTTAATTTAAAAAAAAAAAATTTATTTGGGGAGGAGGTACTTAACCACACCACATATGGAGATGTCAGAGGACAACATAGGGAAGCTGGTTCTCTCCCATCATGTGGGTTCTGAGAATCAAGCCATCCCATCTTTAGGCTAAGTAGGCAGCATCTTTATCCATTAAGGCATCTCAAAAAACCCCTGATTGGTTTCCTTAATGAACCATTCTAACTAGGGCGAGATGAATTCTGAATGTTGTCTTGACATAATTCGCTGACTAAAGATGTTGGACTTTTTTTCATGTTTATTGGACATTTGTCCTTTATCTTCTTTTCATTAGCCTACTTACTGACTACATTGTTGTCTTGGTATTTAATCTTTTAACTTCATAGGTATTCTAGATACGGCCCTCTATCAAATGTATAGCAGGAAAATGTATGCAACTGGAGATAATCATATAAAGCAACTAAGTCAGAATCTGAGACACTTGAAACCCCTTCTTATCTGTGAACCATGAATTTTTTTAGTTTAAGTCAAATATATATGACATGAAAGTAGATGGGAGGTTGCATGAGAAGATGAACGAGGATAATCAAAGGGGAGGGGACATTAACACGGTTAGAGCACATTATATACTTGTATTAAGATGTCTTTATGAAACACATCAATATGCACAATGAAAATAGAGCAGACAAAATTTGAAAAGAATATATACATGCTGGATTTTACATAGAAAATACATACGCACCAAAAGTTGCAATGGAGCTACTGAAGGAGAATATAAAAGTTTCCTTTGAGAACCTGTAATTAAGCTTTATTATGCTTGCAAGCAGCTCACAGGCCATCTTGCAGGGGAACCGTAGAAATTCATGTATTTTTATATGCTTCCTGAAAGCACTTCTAGGAACAATGTGACTGTGCTATATGCGCAGTGTGACAGAGCAAGTTGCTTTTCTTTCTTCATATCTGCAGACCAGCAGAGGCCACTTGAGGACACCCAAGTCCCATTCTACATATCTCTTCTTAATGTTTGATATGTCCTTTTTCTCCCATTTGTATTTTAAGCTCTATTTCAGGTTACTGAGCTTACTGTCTGGATTCTACAACACCATATAGGCCACTCTGTCAAAGCAGGAGCAGCTGATACACTTCAGTTCACCTCCTGACATCAACATATTATTTATCGTGTCCTATCAAATGTCTGTCATTATTACAGTAAGCAGTACCCTTTAAAAGAAAATAAATTCCTTCTGCTAAAGAGACTGGAATCTCTGGCCTTGGTGAAGATTTGGCATACCAGGCTGACAGGTCAATCACCTAGCCAAGGGACCAACCTTCCGGAGGCAGAGCCACCTTGGCCATACTAAAGAGATGGAGGGATTTATCCCTTTAAAGACTCAGGAAGATGTATTATTCATTTCTTTCTCTTCTGAGTTTCTTTTTAGGTGCTAACTAGAGCCTACATATGCTCTTTCTGGTACTCTGAGCTCCCTTCTTTCTCGGTGCCATTTGGCTGCTTACCCAACACACTTCGGACCTTACCTAACCTGACTAACAGTTTTCTCTGTGTGTCTCTGCCTCCATCTCTGTCTCTTTCTCCTCTACCTCCTCTGGGCAGCTGTGGAGATTGGCAGCTTGCCTGCTTCAGAGTTTTGTTTCATTTATTTTCTTTTAAACTTTTTAAAAGGGAGCCCACTAGCTCCCTTTTGAGTCCATTCTTAAATTATTTTATTAACTAGAATAAGAACTCAAGAGTGCACCAAACCCAGATTTCCCTCGCAGCATAATGCTTCTCGATGAAATGATTAGAGCTCTACTCCTCTTCATCTGTTCTTTTCAACCAACACTCAGTCCATGGTGGCCAATAAAAATGAAATATTTCTACTGATCAAATTAAAAGTGTGACAAAATTGAAAATAGTTTTTAAGACATACACAACAAGATGCACACTTTCTCCAGTCAGTACTGTCGTCTTAGAATTATGGAGACCGTGAATATTTCACTGTGGATTCTGCAAGTCTCAGATCCTGGGGGGAAAGTAAACCTGGCTCATGTGATAGCTGAGAACTGAGATGAGATGAAGAAAGCATCAAAGTCAGCATGTGCTGGGGTGGGGTGAGCTAGGATACTGACGTTGGCTATGGCTCACCCGGATGAGAAGAGAAAAAGTTAGAATATACTTCAAGTCATCCACTTTGGGAGGAAAAAAGTGAAATGCTCCTACTGCGAGCATTTCATTAGATATGGCAACAATCTGATGCATTTGACCTGCTTTGCAAAGGGCTGAGAAAAAAAAATTGATGCAAACACAAGACTTAAAACAACGACACATAATGGTCAGTGGGTAATGTTGAGCGTCAAGAGCAAATATAAGATGAAGAGTACACACCATCTTCCTTATACTTCCTGTATCATACCCAGATATTTTAAGTCCTTCTTTAAATGAAATGAGCAGGACCAATATTAACGTAATAATTATTTTTTGATTGAGTATCACTAGCCAGATATCACTATGTAAAAACCCTATAAAAATTTTCGCATGAATCAACTCCCCACCTCCAAGTATATTTGAAGCAGGTTAATTCCTTAATATTTTCAATCAAAGGGGAAAATGTTGAGATATTTTTGTTTGTGGTATCTTCTTAACCCAAAATTCCAGCTGCTATATCAACTTCTTCTCTAAATTCACAGAATTAGCAGGAAGCATGAAACTACAGTAAATTTGTAGCAGGAATTTGTGTTTATTTTCAAGTCTTGGCTAAATGTGAAAGATGAGTTTCTGGAACCTCTAAATTTTTGAAGTGACATTTATTAGAAATTATAATTATATGTCTATATATATAAACAGATATGACTGCTGTGGAATAATTGTTTTGTGTACTGTGAATATGTGTCACTCTGTTTGGCTTAATAAAAAGCTGAATGGCTAATAGCTAGGCAGGATTTCCAGGCACACAGGACGCTGGGAAGAAGGATGGAATCGCAAGCGGCAGCGCAAGCAGGGTGGGTACTACAGAGATTAGTTAATAGAGTCATGAGGCAGAAAGTAAATCAATAGAAAATGGGTTAATGTAAGTTATAAGCACAAATGGGATAAGCCTAAGCTATAGGCTCAAGTATTCATAATTAATAATATCTTTCTGGGGGTTTTCTGTGTGTGTGAGCTGGCAGCCCAAAGAAAAATCTGTCTACGTATGACTTTCTGTTGAAAACGCTTTGCAAATTGTTTGTAGGTAATGTAGATAAGATACATGCTGAAGTGGGAAACAACGGGTAGAAATGCTTCAAAATACACACTACTGCGTCACGCTAAGCAACTTTCAAGGAAATAAAAACAATCACTATATTTTGAAAAGATCTCCTCCCAACATTAGCATGCTGCCTTAAGGTAACTTGAAAAAGTGTGAAATAAAATTTGAAAGATGGAGTTAATTCTGCTTTACTTATCCAGTTAAGTGGCATGGGAAAAGGTTGAGGGACATATTTTGAATTACATAAGAATTATAAAGTATTCCATCAGTCCAACCTTCAAGATACTAATAATTTGTTTCCTTTTTTTTTTTTTTTTTTTTTTTTTTTTTGAAACTGTTCTGGACCAGGTAAGGCGCTACTTCTCTCCACGGTGCAGAGAGGTTTTATGAGTTGTGATGTTCTCTGCCAGGCACAGAAAATAGGAACTAAAAAGCAGAGAATGGGGGAGTTGGTGACAGGCACAACTGCTCACTCCAGCTTTATAAAAGAAAACCAAATCTCACAACACAAGCTGCTGGTTGACCAGAAGAGTCCAACACAAGATAGAGAAAGAGCAGGGTTTTCTGTTGATATAGAACATCATGAATATGAAATATGTATAAAATAAAATTCCACTTTGTTTTGGGTCACATTTCACAACTCTTTCAGAAGTTTGCTCGTAACAAGCGGGATTTTATACAACCATTGGGACATTAAAGAAGTTTTTGAAATAATAATTGATATGTCAGTAAGCAAAGGTCACCACAAACTGGCCTCCAATTTTATTAAAAGAACAAACACTTATTTCGGAAGGTTTAATATTTCAGTGAAGTTTTAAGAATCAAATGATGCATATTACACTATCATGAAAAAATTCTAGTCAAGTTTTTATGACTTACTCTAACAATGCTTAAGAAATATAAATTAAGAAGTATATTAAATATTCCTATTCTACAGATATTTGGCAATCATCACTCTGAAAACTGAGCAGTGTAACCACTCTAATTAGTAACAGATAGTCAACATTTCATAACCTATTTATGTAGATTTAAGAGAATTTCATTAGTATATTAGCATATACAGCCACGTAATTTATGCTAAGTATCTCTTCTATGGTTGGCATTTGTAAAAAAAATAATAATAATAAAAAAATTAAAGGCCTAAAACTTGAAATGTTTTAAAATACAAAACGAAATGATTATTTTAGACAACAAAAATATTCCAAACATTCCGGCAGTCCAAATTAACAGCCTGATCATAATCAAGAAAAAAAAATGCTTCAATAGAAAAAGATATCCTATTCACATATAAGTCGAGATAAAATACGACTTCTTAGTGAAAACAATCATTAGAATGTTAAACGGCAATTAATATTTTATATTCTGGCTTTTGATAACAACCAAACAGATCCATAGTTTGATTACTCACAAACAATTGCTTGTCGAAACCATGATGGGCATACCATGGCATACCACTGGCACTCTAGGAACAAACCATGTCTTTACTAGAGGAGCTGGTAAACCAAGCAACCAAAGGGTGTTTGCTAAAGAGCACACTGGCATATACCACCTTGGCTATGATATCCATGTAAGTCAAGGTAAAACCACATGTGCCAGTCACAATGACTCAGAGTGTGCTGTGGGTCAGAAGCCAGATTAACATATTTCCAGGCCAACAGCCTTTAAATGGTTTTCTTTCCCATCCTGAGAGATTCAATGTATAAGCAAAGTTACTTGAACTTGTTTTCAATTTTAGAACTTAAGCCTTTGTCAAGCAAGCAGCATTTATATATACATATATATATATATCACAGCATATATATATATTATATACACAGAGATATATATTGCACGTATATATTATATAACACAGAAATATCTATTATATGTTGTATAACATATATATAACAATTATATATTATATAACACATACATACAATACATTTTAAATGATCTACTGACAAACTCAGATAAAATTGCCACACACTAAGACTGGTGACACCTCCCTCTCCAAGTTTTTATTCTTAAGGATTGAGGTCCTCAAATCACCCAGGCAGCGAAGGCTATAACAGGATCCGATCAGCCACAAAGCCACCTTCCTGTTAGTGAAAGCAGAACAAGAAGAGATACTCAGCATATTGCAGGACTTACGAAGAGTAATCGAAACAGACAAGTGCACTTTTGTGTGGTCAAAGAGGAAAGCCAGCAAGAAAAATCCTGAAAGGGCCAGCGAGATTGCTGGGAAGTAAAGACACTTGCCGTGCAACCCTGCTGACTGGAGTTTGACCTCTGAAACACAACACAAAGGTGGAAAGGAAGAAACTATCCCACTAAGCTTTATCTGACCTTCACAGGTGTGCCATGCAATGCACACAACAGCTTTCTCTCATAGTGCACGCATCATACACACAAACACAATAATAGGGTTTTTTTTTTTTTTGAAGAAGGAAAATCTAAATGAATACAAGTGACTTGGGCTTTGAAAAACCTGTAAAGGAAGAGGATTCTCTATTAGGAAGAATGACTTGCTGGGTATCAGTCAGAACAGAAGAGTAGAGAAGATAACTGACAGATATTAGAGCAGAAGTCTCCCACTGATGAGCACTACCAAATAAATTGAGATCACATGAGAATTTCCAAGCAGCCAGGTGAGAATGTTTTCCCTCACTGCCTTAGCAAGCCAGAACCCAAACTGAATGGTCATCATGTAACCTCTCAAACTAGGAATGTCAAAAGACCACGGTCAAAGTAGCCCCCTTGCACTTGGATATCTGGACCGGATATAGGTGACAAAAATACCTGCATTTGTCTATATTCAACTATCTGTTTGAATTTAAATTAATTAGAATTCTACTGACATCTTGATTTTGTTAGTAATTTAACATCTTGACCATAGTTAGTAACTCTCATCTTTTTAGATATGGCTATTTAAATCAAAGGCTTTAATATAAAACCAGGAACGTCAAAGCTACTAGGGAAAACACATCAAGATACTAGCCTAGGTAATGACCTCTGATAATGACTTCAAAACCTTAGGAAATAAAAATAAAAATTGCCAAATGGGGTAACCTCTACTAAAAAAAGCTGCTGCGGGTTGACCAATACTGCAACTACCCCGTCCCAGAACCAGAGTTATGTGTTGGTCCACTCCAACATCTATCCCATCCATCCACCCCATCTGTGAACTGTACAGGGCTGGGTCACAACCACAGTGGGTGGGTATCAGAGATGGTCAGCAGCGCACACCCAAGGCTGCAGGATCTCTAAGACACAGGACAGCAACAGAATACCCAGGAAAATTCTCAGTGAGGGCCCAGTGTTAAGAGTGAAGCAGAGACCAATTACTCATTTTTTTTTCGTTTATTTATTTATTAAAGATTTCTATCTCTTCCCCGCCACCTCCTCCCATTTCCCTCCCCCTCCCCCAATCAAGTCCCCCTCCCTCGTCAGCCCACAGAGCTATCAGGGTTCCCTGCCCTGTGGGAAGTCCAAGGACCACCCACCTCCATCCAGGTCTAGTAAGGTG
>NC_022011.1:77924000-77932636 GCF_000317375.1 Microtus ochrogaster | reverse complement strand
TTCCAAAGGTCCTGAGTTCAATTCCCAGCAACCACATGGTGGCTCACAACCATCTGTAAAGAGGTCTGGCACCCTCTTCTGGCCTTCAGGCATACAGACAGAATATTGTATACATAATAAATAAATAAATATTTTTTTAAAAAAAGAACATCCCCATTGTCTCAGAGTGTGGGTGTACCCCTCGCGGTCCTGAGTTCCATGTTCGTACTCTCTCTCCTTCTGCTCCTGATTCATTTTTATAATAGAAATGGGTTAGATCAATATGTAAGAGCTAGCCAATAAGAGGCTGGAACTAATGGGTCAGGCAAAAAAAAAAAAAAAAAAGAACATCCCCATTGTCTCAGTGTGTGGGTGCACCCCTCGCGGTCCTGAGTTCCATGTTCGTACTCTCTCTCCTTCTGCTCCTGATTCATTTTTATAAACACCTACATGTAAAAATATATGGGTAAGAAGATTTACTGTGTGACTTAACTGTGTCACATGCAACTTCCATGATAAGATTTTCCCCCTTTTCTTTCTTTCCCTCTTTTTCTCTTCAATTTTATTTTAATTTACTTTGGGGTAGGGCGGGAGTTGATGGGATCAGAAGGTAAGATGTGAAAGACACAAAGGACCAATTATAAAAATTTCAGAAAAGCTTCTTCACAGAAAAACAGATGACAAAATGAACAGAGAGCCCACTGTCTAGGAGAAATCTATATGGATAATAACTTAACTGGGGATTAATACACAGACTATGCCAATGAGCAAACAACAAAAATGAAGAAACAGTTCATTGAATAACAAAAAACCTGTACAGATAACAAAAGATTGATAAATAAGTAATAGGTAAAATGAATAACAAATATACAAATATATAAACTGATACATGAATCTATATGAGTTTTTACTCACATTTCCAATTTTAATAACAATAAATTTAAACATTTAATTCTCAAACACATTGCAAGACATAACCCAATAGATAATTTGATCAGAGGAATGACAATCTCAAAATATATTACACTGATGCAGGAAAATCTCCCAAGTGTTTATAGCTTTAATGATTAAAATCAAGACATGAGGTACTTGAAAAAGAATATATGTGGGGCTAGGAATTAAAGTGAAAGCTTCATGCACACTAAGCAATTACTTTATTATTAAGCAATATCTCCAGTCCACTTTTTTCTTCTTTTATTAACATTTATTGATTATTGTAGAAATGATTATTTATTGATTATTGTAGAAATGTAACCTTACATCAGACTATGAAACTGTATAAAATCAGGTTGTCTAATATTATTTACTAATATCATTCTGGGCAAACAGAGCAGCACTTTTTGATGTGGGATATCCCTCCATGAGCTGTGATTACCATTAATGAATAAAGAAACTGCCTTGGCTGTTTGATAAAGCAGAACTTAGGTAGGTGTGTGTGTGGGGGCGGGGAACTGGACTGAATTCTGGGAGAAGGCGGAGAGGGAGAAGCTATGGAGCCTCCAGAGACAGACGCTGGGAATTTTACCTGGTAAGCCACAGCCTCATGGTGATACACAGATTAATAGAAAAGGGTTAAATTAATATAAGAGTTAGCCAATAAAAAGCTAGAGCTAATGGACCAAGCAGTGTTTTAATTAATACAGTTTCTGTGTGGTTATTTCGGAGCTGAGCAGCCAAGCGGCCGGGAAAAACCAAGCAGCCTCTCTCCAACACACTTCTTGGGGATCCATGTTATTTTTATAATTTTGATGGCTGGATGGTTTCTATATAGATCTGATACTCATAATTTTTTTTATCTGAGCATTCATGAAACATTAAATAATTAAAGGATAGTTACCACACTGGCGTTTGGTTTGGTGTAGTAACCCCCATTTATCCCTTTCCTTTTCTCCCAAGCTCTCCAATACACACTGCATAACTATTTTTTACATATTCATAGCCTCTTTTGTCATTAACTGTTCATGTATACACACACACACACACACTCACACACACACACATTTCTAAATACAGAAGTACAACCTTCTTTTTAAAAATAACAAAGATCTAATGGATCCATCAATAGCGCTGCTCCTGCATCTATGGCTAAAAGAACATCACGGAAGAGTGGCTGGCTGAAAGGCTCTAACAGCAAGAACGCAAGGAAGTCTGTAGCTAAACAGTCTTCCCTAGAAACATCTGGATAAACAGCGTTGGAATGGTGGGACTGTTAATGCAAATATCGATGGGGAATGGGGAGCAATTTTGTACAATTCCACCTCTAGACAAAGAACTAAAAGCAACTAATGACTACTGGAAGAAGGATAATTAGCCCCTTCCTGAGATGAACCGCCTTTTTAGTTGTCCAATGTAGTCAGGTCTGAAACCATAAATATACAAACAACAAAAATGGAATCAGTAGGTTATATTTTTATATATTTGTACTCACACACAAAAAATACATACATGCACATTTATATATTTAAATGAATATGTGTAACACTTGTAAGTTATATATGCATATAAATCATATATGTATATGAAGATTCCTGGTAGGGGCTAGAGATAGGAAGGGAAAGAGAAAAGTAAGGCAAGTCTACTTCTATTATAAGCACACTAAAAAATAAACAGCAAAGAACAAGTAATTCAGTTTTAAAACTACCAAAAATGAACATACACTTCTCAAGTGGAGCAATACAAACACCCACAAATATATTGAATCAAATTGAGACATCAAGGAACTGCTAATCAAAACTGCACTGAAGTTGCATCTCATCCCTGAATAACTATTATCTTTTTAAAAAATCAGAAATAATAAAGTCTGGAGCAGAAGGTATCTACACTATTGGTGGGAATACAAATAACTATAGTTATTATGGAACGCAGCATGAACTTTCCATAAAAACAGCAAACTGAAGCTGACAAGAGAGGACCATCTCTCTTCACAGAACTCTTCCGTTGTTAGGCAGAAATCTGAAGGACATGTAATCAGAATGCAAGAGAGACGCCTATGTACTCAACTCACCACAACTCTGTTCCCAGCGTCCAAGATAGAGACTCAGCCTAGGCATCAAGAGACAAATGAACTAAAAAGCAAAGTCTATATAGTAGATTATTGTTCCACCATAAAGAATGGAATCCTGTCATTTTTAGGAAAACCATGACACTGGAGAGTGACAACGGGAAAAATAAGACACAGAAAAACAAATATTTTTTTCTCTCAGTGTGTAAAATAATATTTTTTTCAGTTGGCCTGAATGTAGAGGAGAGACAATAAAGAACTAGAAACTGGGCAGAAAGACAGACAGAAGGAAGTGGGGAGAAGAGAGACATGAAGTTGTTAGACACAGTAGACATACATGTGTGTGTAGATGTATGATGAGAAAAATCTTTCATATAGTTATTACTTGCTACCAAAAAAATTACTGTCATACAGTCTTGAGCTCTGTCACTAGCTACTGGGAATAAACATGAGTAGTCATACCATCTCCTGTGGTTTTTTTTCTTTCAAACTCTGTACATCCTAATATTTACAAAGTCCTTTGAAACTCTGTACATCCTAATATTTACATAATCCTTTGAAACTAGGGCATGGTTGCATTTTCAAAACAGTCTGACAGTCGTTGTCACTTAACAAGTATATTTATCAGTTTATAATTTATGTCACTAACAGGATATTTGGCTGTGACTGCACAATCTTACATCCAAGTGTTATTTTTAATCAGCATTTCAATTTTATCACTATTATTATAGCTTTCTGCTCTTACCCCATGCATTCCTACTTGTCAAAGTCAGATGACCCTCTTTAGAAAACTCTAGGAATAAAGACCCAATTTCACTTCATTTAGCATTCCACTGTATCTTTTTTTTTTGTCTGTACATTCCTCCATTCATTTTACTCAATTTCAGCATTATTTTATGAGGTCAAATTTCATTTAGATTTATTTACACACGTATCACCCTCATTGCTCTCTCCTGCCTCCTGATTCTCTGGGTTAATATTCTCCTTACATAAAAGATGCCTTTAACGGACTTTCCTAGTGACAAACTCTGGAGGATTTTGTATATCTTTTTTTTCTAAAACTGATTATACCCCGCAGTTTGCTTTAAGGACATTTTCACTGACTATAAATGTATGATTTATTGTCATTTTCACTTGGTATACTGAGTACATTGTATTGTATCCAGGCTTCCATCAGCAGTTTTGATATTGATAAAGTCTCCCCAACATGCCTGCCTAAACATGAGCTGACCAAGGACAATAGCAGCTGACATGCCAAAGAGGAAGGAGAGAAGACCGCCAGGCCTCAACCCTAGGCAAAGAACTGCAGGCAACAAAGAAGTGTTGTGAGCAGGAGGAATCGTCCTCCTAAGGGGAGAGCCCTGACTGGTTATCCAATACTAAATGGTCTGCCTGAAAACTTGCGTACAAGTAACATTTTATATATATACACACTCATACATGCATGCATGCAACAATATTTCATGAAAAAGAGACATGAATTTGAAAAAAACAAAGAGAAATATATGAGAGGGATTGGACGGTAGGAGGAGGATGGAATATTATGGAATTATAATCTCAAAAATAAATAGAAAAATATGAAAAATATCTACTGAAGGTTATGTGCACCCTTTTCTCTTTTATTGCTCTGCCTAAGTGTGGTCCACTTTCTCCACTGTTTCCCTCTTTTATTAAACCTAACTATGATTCCTTATATCATTACACTGAACTTTTTCAATGGTTCTAGAAAATTTTCAGACATTTTCCTATCAAATATGGCTTATGCTCTTCATTCTGCCCTACACCTCTAACCAAACGCATGATGCCCTCTCATCAGCTCTTCCTGTTTTTAGGCTATTAGCGTCATTTCATCTGCTTCTACCTTCAGCTCACCAGATTTCTTCCCTGTCATGTAATGTGATATTAAATTCATGATGTATCTTAGTCTATTTTTTATTTTTATTTTATTTTTATTTTTATTTATTTATTTTTATTTTTTTTTTTTTGGTTTTCAAGACAGGGTTTCTCTGTGGTTTTGGAGCCTGTCCTGGAACTAGCTCTTGTAGACCAGGCTGGTCTCGAACTCACAGAGATCCACCTGCCTCTGCCTCCCGAGTGCTGGGATTAAAGGCGTGCGCCACCACCGCCCGGCGATATATCTTAGTCTAAACGATTGCATTTTTCATTCATAATTTCAATATGATTATTTTTCAAAAATGCTATGATGGCCTGATGTGTCAATTTTTTTTACAGTATTAGTATGATACTTTATATATGATAATTTCAATTCTACTAGGTCTATTTTTAGTTCCCATTTTAAAAATATTGAAAAATTCCAGGAAAGCTGCAGGGGAGCAATGTGTAGAATATGTATGGCCGCACTTGAGACAAATGCTGCGACCATTCCCGACCTCTGCTTTACTCTTCTATTGATGAGCACTTTCTATATAATAGAGATACTACACTATCTGAGATTTAAGTCAAGTAGAAATAAGCAGAGCACAATGATTCACGGCAAAAGAATCCCTTATCATTAGGGACAGATCTAGACAGACAGACAGACAGATAGACACAGGTTTACTAACTGGACCTTAGATCCTGGCTTGCTTCAAATAATATCAGAGACTGTCGGATAGTTACATTTTCTAAATAATTCTGAATTATATTTTTTCTGTAACATGTATTCTGTAGTGATTACAAAAGATTAAAAGACCATGCTTACAATAAAATTCTTCACATAACCACAGAATATTTTCAGGTCAATGAACAATAATCTAAAGTGGAAGAGAAGGCATATAAAATGAAAAAATAGTATAATAGGAGTTAAATCTATGGAAGAGAAAAAATGAAAATGCTAATTAGCCTATTTAATTTTTAATAGTAAAATCATTCAATGTCTTAAGTACTAATAAGTAGCATCAAGAAAAATAAAGTGCACAAACATGACAAACACATAAAATTGATTCAGATAACACCTTGGTGCCTGCCATTTCCATTCTTTACAATGTTGAGTAAAAGGGAGATCTATCTAGACATGCTGGACACAACTCAAAGCTTCTTGTCCAGGACTCCCAACTATCCTGCATCCCAGCAAGACTCTGTTCTGGTGCCTAAGTGGTCTATCATAGATTACACCAGGAAGGTCAGCCACGTTCCAATTCAAAACCCAATCAAATGAAGAGTTAAGTCCTTTCTACATCATCCATCATCCATTGGGCTCACTTTATCCCTCCATTCCCATCTCCTACTCTTCCTCACTTATCCACTCTAGTGACACTGGGTGTGCTTAAGGTGCCTGTAGCATGCAGGCTGATTTCTTCTACAGCCCTTGACCTTCCTCCCCAGTCACATGACCTCATGTAGCCCAGGTCTCTCATCAAATACCACATCTTTCAATCTCTTTTCTCAGCTATCTTGCGTAAGGTTCTCTACATTCTGGAATTCTTTCAGCCAGCCTCTGTCTTCATTTCATACCTAGGACGCACACTTTCCCGAAGTATGATACTGTTTAATGTATGTCTCTCTCGCTCCTCTCTCTACCACCTCTTTCAGAACGTGGGTTCCAAGAATGTGGAGGTCTTGTTTTTCTCATTGCTATAGTCCAAATCTATACTTGGTATACAGAAGGCACTAAACAAATTCTAGTCATTTACAGAATTAATATTAATGCAAAATGCAGTTTAATTATTTTAAGACAGGCAAAAGTGAATAAGCGTTTTGGATACTAAGGACATAAGACCTCTCAAAAAAAATCATTTACTTTGCATATCGTAATTTGACCTCCAATGTGAAGTAGCAAAATAGTACCATATATGACAGAAGGTACTTGTTAGCACGTATAAGTAATGCAGACAGAAATTTCTTCCAACAACTGAGGACTATCGGGTTGTCTCATTACTGATTAAATGTCTCTAAGTCTGTCAGTTTAAAACTTTTTTACTGTCTATATATGTAAACATGCAGTTTTGAGTATTTAATATTTTGTTTCCTTCACTATGTTTGCAGAAAAGTGAAGAGAAAATGAAGATTAATTACTGTATCTGAACATATAAGACAAAGAAGTAAGACTTTTTGTTTAAAGTTCTGGTGTTAAATTCGTGGTTCCATCCTAAAAAAATGTTTATATAATTTATCTCTTGTTCTCAGTTTCAATATCCATAAAAATGGAGATAATAATATCATCTATTTCCCATGTTTTTCTAAATATTAAATCATATAATGGTTGTAAACTGATTAGCAATTCTGTATCTAAAACATAATACAATTCTAAAATTACCAGCTTTCATTATTCTCAATAAAATGCTTAATAAGACAAGAATAATTTTTCCATTTACTAAAGCGTTATTTTACTTAATTTTCAAATTTTGTTACGTTATACTTACTCACAATAATGGACTAAACACTAAAACACAAATAAAAATGCTTCTATATTTTTAAAAGCTGTTAAAAGCACACAACTATTTCACCATCAAGCGGTTGCTGGGAGATCTGGAATTATACAGGGAAGTGTGGGACTTTAAACAGGAAAGAAGAGAGGCACGCCAGTGCTATCCCTGGAAGCTGTAGTAGAGGGGGAAAGAGGTTTTAGCTCACACAAGTGTGTCCTCCGATACAGTCACAGAAAGCCATGCAATGAAGGGGTATCTCAGCTAGACCTGTGGCCAACCCCACAATACCCTCCTCCATGACTTCACAAGGATCTCTTCTCATCCTCATATCTCCCTTGAAAGCAACATCTTTGTAATGGAGAAATGAAGAATTAGCTTATTTGACAAGAAAGGTAAGTAGCTCCAACTACAGTGTTGTACTTCACACTCAACGTGGCACTCATATACTCACCGCAGCCTCTTGGAAATGAACTTCAAACTTAGTACGTTGAAGGGAATATGATAATTGACAAGCAGAAATAACAAGGAAGACTGTGATATGAAATAATCTTCAATAAAGAACCAGTATGAGTGCATTTTCTTTACACACTTAGTGAGGAACATACACCCTTCATACACTTCCTTCCTGTTTTCCATCAAGGTAAGAAATGAACTCATAAAATGGATATTTTATCACTACATTTTAATTATTTTCCTGTTTTAAATGATATCTCACTGCCATAGGCAATATCACTAAATATCAATATGATATTTTCGCATCTTTTATTTATTATAATTAGCTGCTTTTTAAGAACACTAATTTAAAGAGGCACAACATCTTTTTTAAAAATTAAAAAAAAATAGAACATTATGCTCAGTGGTGTTGAGGAAGTCAAAAACGCCTCATGGGAGAGCTTAGTGGAGGGGGGCGGAGACAGGAAGGTCAATTTGAACAGTGGACAGGAAGGCAGTTCAGGGTCACTCAGCATTTGAACGTCTTCTCTTAGGAGAACCGTGCATGGAAAGGGGCTGAAAGGGAGCGTGGTGATTAGACACGTGCTGACGTGGGGAAGAAGTTTCTTCTGAAGGCAGACTGTTGCAGTGCGAACACGGGAATGGCCTCTCCTTTACAGAGCGAGGAGACAAAAATCATCCAGATCACTGGAGAGTGGTCAAGAAAATGACGACAACTGCCCAGAGCAATGGCTAACATCCAGCGCTAGAATACTGAAGAAGGAGAAGGAGAAGGAGAAGGAGAAGGAGAAGGAGAAGGAGAAGGAGAAGGAGAAGGGGAAGGGGAAGGGGAAGGG
>NC_022011.1:77825570-77923900 GCF_000317375.1 Microtus ochrogaster | reverse complement strand
AGGGGAAGGGGAAGGGGAAGAGGAAGAGGAAGAGGAAGAGGAAGAGGAAGAGGAAGAGGAAGAGGAAGAGGAAGAGGAAGAAGAAGAAGAAAAGAAAGCATATGTCTGGAATTTTTTAAAATTTTCACAAATACATCCTAAAATCAGAGAAAGACAGGGAGAGAGCAGGTATTTTATAACACATTTAAAACCCACTTTATTATATATGCTTTACCAGATTTTACTGTATTCACATGTAATTGTGCACTCTAAGAAACAACACACTACACCCATTTCACCTTAGTATAATCCTCACGTTTCCTTGTCACAGTTGTGCACCTGCCGCTGACGTCTATAAAGAAGTACACTGTTGGCCATTTGATTACCTATATTTTCTTTTTGTTTTACATGTTGAATCCACTAATGTCTCCAACAATGTGACCATTTCCACACTTTGGATCATCTCCCTAGGACAGAATCCCAGAAGGAATATTAATAGATTAGATAGTATGAATATTTCATGGGTTTTCCCCATATAATGCCAAATTGCTCTCCAAAAGGACTGTGCCAGTTTTAATTGCAATGAACTGAAAGCACCAGGCCCATTTATCCCTGCCAACATGAGACATGATTATTTTTAATATTGTCATTTAGCAGGTGAATAGTCATCACATTGTTCATATAATTTATTTAGTCCAGTTAATTACAAGATGAGAAAGGCGAACATCCAAAATTAGGAAAATGGACAAAACTTCAAAAGCTTAGTGCTGTCCGGTGGTCATGATGACTTCACAGATCCCAGGGGATCGCCAAGTAAGATCGGTGAACAATCATTTGCATGCACTTACAGCGTGCTGACTGTAACTACCAGTGTGGCTGGAGAGACATGTGGAGGAAACCTCACAAACCAGGTCTCTGATCCAGTCCTATCCAGCAGCATTAACGGCCCACTCAGCCGTAATGGAAGGCACACGATCAAGTATGAGAGCGAACACATGCACCCATATTTCAAAACCACATTTCAAAGCAGCTCCCACACCTCTTGTATAAGTCTAGGGCTTGGTTATGCTGACCAAAGGATCAAATACATGTCCATATAACTCTTCATCAGCAAGAGTTTTGCTTAATTATTTATTTGCTTATTCATCTCATTATAAACATTTATTTGTTTGTTTGCTTATCTCGTATGAAAAACCGTATAGTACTTTCAACAAATGTAATGTCACAGAGTTTGAAGGAGGCTCTTTGCATTCAAACTTTGTCAGTCCTCTCAAATGTTAAGTTTAAAAAGTAAAAAGCACAGCAATAATGGGATAAGCAAACATCAGTATAAAAACTAGAGAAAAAGTAAAAACAAAAAAAGTTTCTATATAAGTATTGGCAGTCTGTGAAGGAGTACCATGCTTAATTTACACGCCTCGGTCTGGCTTGGGTGGAGATGCTAAGAAGGCTGAGACCAAGTATCACTGCCGGGTATTTTGGAGACTGGAAGGGATAAGAACTGGTTAGTAAGCTGGAGTAAA
This sequence comes from Microtus ochrogaster, assembly GCF_000317375.1. Taxonomy (NCBI): domain Eukaryota; kingdom Metazoa; phylum Chordata; class Mammalia; order Rodentia; family Cricetidae; genus Microtus; species Microtus ochrogaster. The sequence continues at coordinate 77,922,398 of NC_022011.1, read as the reverse complement.
GACCTCCTCACCATTAAGAGTAGATATCATCCAATCATCTGAGGACATGGAGAGAACACAAATGGTGAAGAAAAATTAATTTGCTCTTTGCTCAGGTCAGGATGACTCTAGGGCACTGAACCTTCTAAGCAAGTGCTTTACCACACATATATCCCAGCCACTGTTTTATTTTCTTTAAGAGTTATGATTTATTATTAATAGTTATGAAAAAGTTGACGATAATGACTTGCCAATTCCCAACTAAACCATTTCTTATACTTAAAACTACAATACATACAATTATCCTATCCAAAATATAAATGCTAGTATTTTATCTAAGCTTACATATATACATAATGAATTTATGATCGTCCTTCATAACACATTTTGTATCTTTTTATTTCATGAGAAAGGTCTAATGTAATTGCTAATCTTTCCAAATAATGCAACAGATCCAAGCTAAAACTAAGTCCTAATTGTTGAGAAGCACACTTCACCCATTCCCTCTTTACTGGATAACAGATTATTTATATGTCTACATTTCTCAAAGATTACATTAATGTCATTGTGTTTATCTCTGGTTAATCCAAGTATAATGCATGTTAATAAAGTTCTGGTACTGAAACAAAGGGAGTTTTTAAGGCTTTTCATATACACAGTGGATGTACGAAGTTTTGACCTGCCCAGTATCTACTTTCCCTTCTGGAGATGAACAGTTCTCTGGTTTCCCATAAATGTGGTTTTGAAAGGCTAAAACTCAAGATGTACCTTGACTAGGGCATGGGAATGTGTCCTGAAGTGGTCCATGTCCATTCCCCATTCTAGGAATGTGGGCTGGAAGCAAAGAAAAACTGAAAAAGACTTGATAATGGTTCCTCCATTGGTGACTGAACCTGGAAAGGATCTCATCAGTTTCTCCTAGGAGTTCTGCAACCATTCTGCTTCTCTCCATTGCTTTTGATTCTCTACGCTAGACATTGAATGTTTTTCTTGTGCTTCCCATTCCTTAAGTTAGTTGTGAGTGACTTCTGTTGGACACAACTAAAGAAATGTTTAAATGTCAACAAACAGCCTTATCAGAAGTCCTAGAGTCCCTGTGTTCTACCTCTTCCTTGGCGTCTTGATCAAACTTTATAAGTAAACCAACATTCATTAAAAACTTTAGTATTTAAGTAAGAGCTTTAGAAATGTCTCATCAGAAATTTAACTTTGTTTCTATTACTAAATTAATACTTAAATGCTTCCCGGGTTTGTACGTTTGCAAATCATAAAAACACTTTCTGACCACTCTTGCCTTTGTTTTAAAGTTTTTGTATAATCAGGATACGCACTGTGCCTAATTACATCCAATGTTCCTGCATAAAAAACAAACATAAATCTCATTCTTCAATTAACTTTCAGTCCACTGGAGGGGGATAAACAGGAATTGAGAATTATAACAGCGAAAAGCCCTCAATTCACAGAAAACACTGATAAGCTCCTGTAAGGGTGGATATTAAATCATTATCAGTAATTTGCGCTAAGAAAATTTCCTTTTTAATTCATTTCTAATTATCCTTAAGGTATTTTTACAGGTGAAATGTTAACTTATATAAGATTAAAGCTTTGCATTTTCTCCATATACTTATGGATTATAAGTCTCCAGCTTCACTTAGTTTCAGATCAGTTTATGCCAACCACTCACTTCGTGTGCTCTTTAACTTAGAATGCAATGTGGTTATATATTGCCTCAAATAATTACCCTATTTCCTATAATTGTATATCAATCGCAATTTTTTGTTAAGTTTCACACAGATCTTTAACTATTTAACAGTGTGCTTTATTTTGTCTGTGGTCTTTAATCTCTCCTTTCATTTGTTAACAATACACTGGTAAATGGTAGAGGAATTATTATAATTTTTGATATCCTTAACAATTTGACAGGTTAACTCCTTGGAGTGATTTATGTTTGATCGTTTTTGCTAATAAAATCCACTTGATACTCCAGATATATTTGCTTCTTTTTAAAAAAAAAAAAAAAACTAATGTTGTTGTGCTCGGGATTAAAGCAACCAAGAATCAGTTTTCTGGCCATTTACCTTCATCTTCTGTCTCAAATGCTAGAATCTCTGTAAATTTCTTGATGGCCTCTTTGTAATTAATGTGATGTCTCTGTATAATTCCACTTGAGCATACATAGGAACATAGGGCACATAGGAACCTATGTATTTATTTATATTAATTGAAAAATTCTTAATGAAAGTTTTCAGTTTTAATATCCTCTGGTATTGGTTTCATGTGACATATAAAGGATAAAATTTCATAGTACTTAATAACTGCAACTCTAATATATAAAGAGTATAAAGAGTTGGAATATAAATATGTATATCTGTATGTATGTATATGGGAGAGACAGAGATGGAGAAAGGGGAAGGAAAGGGAAAGGGGAGGGGAAGGAGGAGGAGAGGAGGGAGGAAAAGGAGGGGAGAGGAGAAGGGAGGGAAGGAGAGAAGAGCAGAGGGGAGGGGAGCAGGGGAGAGGAGAGAAGAGGAGAGTGGAGAGGTCATGAGGGAAGACGTGTATCAAAAAGAAAAATCAACATTATATCAAAGGGAAATGACTATTTTTAGTTCACCAAGTAATTTCGGGATTGGCCTATTTTATAGTATAGTCAGCAAGCTTAGAAACTAAAAGATTATCATTAGGAAATTAGGCCAAAATAGTTACCAAAATAGTTTTAGAGATGAAGTCCATTGTTTGTTAGCTGCTGTTTATTTTAAAATGTAGCATCTGTCTGCTTTGCAATTATATAGCTGTGTTCATTCAAAGAAATGAACATGTATTACTCATATTTGATCCGTGCATGTCCTCAAATATTGAAATACAAGTAATGATTCAGGTACTACTGCATAGGCATGAGCTTGAGTAGTGATGGTTCAGAATGCATGTATATTAGCTTACTACTGATATAAAGACCTCCCCAGGATAGTCCTTACACAGCATGCATGAGCCCATGGGACACCTGTATATATTTAGCACGTTCCTTCTTGTCTAATGACATCGAAACCTACAATTGATTGCACAGTAAGAAACTCTGTCTCTGGGATTTGTCCTTACTGAGTGCCAGGACAGAAGGAAACTTGCCTGAGTCTAGCTCCATGGGGAACTGACTCGGCCATGATGTCATTTATGTATGTCAGGGAGTCACAGGTCACAAAAGAATCAAGATAAGCCAATGATGACAGTGTAGCATGTAGCATTTACAAACCATCTCTTCCGCTAGAAATCTGTTCTTCAGGACAGTGGTTTTACTACGCATGGGTGTTTTACGATGGAATTTAGCCAGTTCCTTTTTTCTTCTTTATGAGAACTAAAAAGCAAATACTAATTCTTTAAAACTCCTGCATCACTCATCATGGTAGCCCTCTCTGTTCTGAAGCTTCCTTTTGTGGTGTGTGCGGTGAGCTGCTGTAACTGTCCTCATTTTATAAAACTAACAGAAAGTAGCTTTTAAATTTTCCTCTGCCATAGTCTCCTCATTCTACAGCATTTAAGAACAAAATCAATAAAAACTGGCCAACAATTCGGGAATTTCTCAGAGTCCCTGAAATTTATCTATTAATCGCTGAATTTCACAGACCCCGGAAATGGAGACGTTTCTACTTAGAGATTCTAGCATGTAGAGCAAATTCTATGAGTCTATAAATTTAGCTTTAGAAACCATAGACGATTATATTCTATAGATACAAAAAACTGACATAAAAACAAACATTTCATTGCAAACTTATGTACAACCCAACAAACTTTCCATTACATCTTTAAATGCACCACAATTCACCGCTTCTTGAGTCCACTATAGTATTAATACAATGGAACATTTGGGTCATATGTTGAGATACTATATGTATAAATAATTAGATGCTCTCATTTCTTCTTTCCTGGCTATTTTAGAAAACGTAAATGTATATGGTGATAGACTGTTACAAACGCTGCTTCTAAACCTAGCTCCACCTTCACTGGCTTCAGACACCACAATCCTGAAGGAATATTCATCCTTATTCATGGAGGACGCTCGGGCTAAGCATCTGTGCTCTTTCCAAGTTAAAACATTTGATTCCCGTTTAGCTCTTATCAAACACCTTCCTCATCAGCTTGGGTGTGCTAGATATACTCACCGGCTAACTTTCTTGATAAAACACAAGTTTTCTCAAGTTTGTAGTTAGGGATGAAGGGAGGGCAACATACCATAAAAGGGATGAAATACTAAGTGGGTGATATATATTTTATGGCTCTGGAGAACAAAATACTGAGATGATAATATCAGAAGGCTTTCCATATCTTGTAAACCTAGACTGGATCTCTTAACTTTTGAATGTTTTCTTGGATGACAAAAACCATTGAGGAATAACTTTTAGCACTAACTACACATCGCATACAGTTCACCACACTAAGGCTGCAGAGCAAACTGGCAGTCACTTATTATGCAGCACGGCTTCTTGAGAGCATAAACATCACTTTCCTCTAATATGAATATATTATTTAAAGGTAGTTTCTGAAAAATTAAGCTGGGTCCACTGTTCACATGGGGTAAGTGTTAATTATACTTTCAGAGTCAAGAAAGGATAGAACAGAAGGAAGCACAGAAAATAAAATTGGAATTATAATTACAGTCTCTCTCTTTCTCTCTCTCTCTTTCTCCCACTCCCCCCCTCTTTCTCTCTCTCCCACTCCCCTCTCTCTCTCTTTCTCCCACCTCTCTCTCTCTCTCTCTCTCTCTCTCTCTCTCTCTCTCTCTCTCTCTCTCTCTCTCCCACTCCCCCCTCTCTCTCTCAGAAATGGAATAAAGGCACAATTTTTGACAAGTTTTATTTGTAACTGAACTGTCTGGATAACCAACTTGATTTTTAACTAAAGGCAGACTTTCTTGGAAGCGTGGCATTTCTTACGAGAGACTTGGATCATAAGTCTTTTACTGATGATAATCTTAATGGCAACATTGAGTCCAAAATCCAGGGCTTGTGATAGGCCTTTACAATGCCATGGATTTGACACTTCCAATGTAGAAGAAGTAGAAACTCTTTCATTAAAATTATGCCTTTGAATACATCCTTAGCCACCACTGACTCACTATATTCCGTTGGATAATGTTTTATATATAAGTTGAATTTAGATAGTCATAGATGTCTTCTTAAACTATTGATTTAGATTAATTATGCTAAAGGTCAAATATTTCATTCCTTAGTTCCTCTGAAAAGTATTCTGGGTTGATTTACAATTTTTTGAGACACAGTCTCACTAGGTAGCTAAGAATGGCTTCAAATTCACAATCGCTCCCCCTGCCTCAGCTTACTAAAGGAAGGCTTGGATTACAAGTGGGTGCCACCACATCTGACTGAATGTTAAACGTTTTAAAGAACAGGCATCTTGTCATCTCCTTGGTTGGTTGTCTCAGATGCACCAACCATTACCTTAACACTGACGTCCAGCAGATGTTCTTGTGGGCCTCATCCAGAGATGCAAGACCAGCAGGCATGGGGCTACCTTTGCGACTGCTTGATAGTTTCAACGTCAATTAAAGTACTTGACGGGGATATATAAATTAATGTGAATTAGCTGAATAGATAAAGAAATGGAAAATCTGAACCCTGAAGTAAGGGTGTAGAAAATACACGTCGGTAGAAGATCAGTATACTAGTTTTATTGTTTTGCTGTGATCTGCTTATCTAAATAGCACACAATGGTGGTTTTCTCTGTTGTTATTCTGTGATACAGTCCTAACACCTACAGGACCTTTTACCCACACATTAGGAACAAAGTACAGTTTGCTCAAATTTACTTTACTAAGCATCATAATCAATAACAGATTACCAAAAGGGTTGACAATATTGACAAATTAATATTATTTCTCCTGCAAAATGGATTGTGAAATTGTTTCAAATGCATGGCTATCATACTTCAAATGTTCTGTGTGTGTGTGTGTGTGTGTGTGTGTGTGTGTGTGTGTGTGTGTGTGGTATGCACGGCATATACATGCATGAATGGGGAGAGAAAAGGACAGAGTGGCTAGCAGACAGGATTAAAAACTAAGTTGCTACTGTACCCATTACCACCCACAAACCAATACTGGCCTCCCTTCCTGACTTTTACAGGCAGCTTCACTAAACTTACACATAAACGTCCTTCTATTTTTAATCCTGATTTATGGGCATGCACATCTTTATCTAAACTTTAATAAATTTATTCTAATTGTTCATAAGGTTAATTTATCTGAAAAGATTCCTTTCCTAAAGTATAAGCCTCTCCTTAAAAGGGCCACCATAAAATGAGCACATTATTCTATTTTAAGGCTTGTCGCTTACCCTAATATATAATAATGCAGTCTACTTAGAAAGTACTTGATAGCTACATGAAAGGCATTTTCTTGGCCAATTTGTCAAAATTCTCCTAAGAAGTTCGATTTTTAATATTAGCTGCTGTTACTTATTTCCTCTGAGTTTAACTTCATTTGGGGTTATTTATTAATAATGTGTAACTCATTTTAATCTTAGTACCTTCATACCAAGTCAAAGTAAACACAAATATTTTTGCTACAGGTTTCCAAAAAATCAACCATTTAGTATATTAAAAATAGTCACAAAATCCTGAATAGTACAGCAACTTAAAAGTTGCTATGATAAAAAAAATCACCTGGAGGCAGGTGAATCTTGATCGGAAATCAAACAATGTATACTTTAAATATATCAGAAAAACAGATTTTGGAGCCAGAAGTCATAAGTATTAAATACGAATACTCGGTAGCAATTTCTATTGAAGCAACTACCCTCAGATACAAAATTAACACCACCGCAACTTCACTATAAATTGCTCATCGCTTTTAGAATAACTCAGTTACTGAACTGAGGGGAAACAGAATCTTTACTCTGCCAACTACAAAAACACCTAGAGGCAAAAGCCTGAGGTTTTAAACAGTGCTCTCCCTGCTGCCTATAATATTCTCATGGGACGCCTTACTTTCATTTTCACTGGTACCAAACCAGGAATGAACCCGAACAAAGCTGTTTCTGCGTCTTAAGTCTGGGCATTTTTAGTGGTGGTGGTGGTTGTGGTGGTGGTGGTTGGGTTTGTTCTGTGTTTGATTCCTCTGATTTAAAAGATAACACAGCTTCAAACAGAGAAAGCGCTGTAGCCAGTTCAAGATCCAGTTCCAATGTGTTGAGCCAATTTTGGTTTTCCCAACACTGCCAGCCAGGGGAGCTGCCCTCCCCACCCTGACAGCTCCCTGCAATCCCATCTCTTGTCACAGAGTCTTTCCCGTCTGAAACAGGGTAGGCAAAGTGCCTGAGTGCTGAAATATTTCACGAAGTTTCAAAGGGAGAGATTGCTATGGAGGCAACGGATCCCAGAGAAAACAGTCGCTAACTCTAAGTTTGTGCGTCCTAAACAGGGAAGGGGTAACCACTGCAGTGAGCTACGGAGATCCGGACTCAGCTGAGAGCAATACCCAGTTGCTGCGGCGCGTAAAATTCATCTTCCGCGGAAGAGGTTGCAGTGTACATGGTACTCGCGATGGTTTTACAATACGGAACATGTGAGTAAAACAAAAACAAAAACAGCATACGCTCTGAAAGAGGCTTGGGTACAGAAACCTTGGTTGGCTTTGTTAGTTTGGGTGTTCCCGAGTCTGGGGGCCCAGATCCCAGCAGATGTGAAGTATTCGGGAGCTTAACAGTTGGCCCAGCATCTGTCCCAGGACACACTAAGTCCCAAGCCGGGACGGCACACCTGTCAAGGGGGCCAGGAGGAAGTGACTCCTCCAGGACGTTCCTCCAACAGCCACACTAAAGCCACTCCACCTCAGCCCTGGGGTGCAGTCGCCTCCCACCTGAGTCCAAAGGCGCCAATCCTTCGGAGCGGAATGCGAGTGTACAAAGTCTCCCATGCCGGGCTTCTGCAACCTAAAAGTGGTCAGCACCAAAGCCTAGCCTCTGGCCTTCGCCCCGCATAACTTCTCTTTGCTCCTCTTCAGTAAGGAGGACCAAGCAGTACTCGCTGCTCCAAAGTCCCTGGCGTAAAGTGAGACTCCGGGGAGCCTTGGTGAATGTACATCTCCCCTGACGCGCCAGACCCAAAGGCTCCTTTTCATTAAGGCAATAAAGTTCAATTTGCCGGGTTCCTTCTGAACCACGGGAGACTTTCCAGTGTTCCGAGTTCTCCCTTCTTCCAAGCTAAAAGCATACTGTTCACTCCAATCTAGCCGGGATCCCTTGAAGGGCACTGGTCCACATAAAGAGGACCTACTCCTCTCCTCCTTGCAAAGTGCCCCAAACCTCGTGAGTGTGTGTGTGTGCGCGCGCACACACACACATACCCACACTCTCTCACACACAATGCCATCCACGCGCTGTCAAAGTCTGTCACTGCCTAAGCCAGAAGGCAGGAGCTGAAGCCGCACCGGCACTAGCAGCAGTCTGGCCAGGCTAAGGACTCGCCGTCCAGGTGCCAAACATCCTTGTCCGGATACCCTGGCCGCTAAGCGCCTCGTAAGCACCCTAAGATCACAAAGCCATCTAAAGAGCCGCACCTTACCTGCGAGAGGCACGGTCTCTGGCCGTTCAGCTGGCCCGCGGGCCAGAGGGACGCTGCAGCCGGGGTCCCGAAGATGCTTATTCTCCGCTGCCGCTGCCCGGATCCCCGGCGCCAGCATCACTTCTCCCCCGCCTCCGCCTCCTCGTGCTCCGCTCGCGCGCCCGCCCCTCCCGGCGGCCTCCTGCAAGCCCCGCCGCGCTGGCTGCGCGCGGTGGACAGCGGCGGAGGCGGCAGTGGCGCCCGCGCGGGCTCGCTCAGCTGCACCAGCCGAGCAGCCACGGCGGCAGCGGGAGCACGGGAGCCCGGCTGCGCTTCCCCGGCGACGGCTCTGGCCTCGGCGACTGACAACGCCCGCCAGCCAATCGCCGCCTCGCCCCGCGCGGCGGGGGGAGACCAATCAGAGCGGAAGGCCCAAGGTTTGCCTCCGCCTTTGCTCAGCAGGCTTGTTTCCGGGAGAGGATGCTGCTGGGGTGTGGGATTGTTGGGAGGGGGAGGCAGGGCCCGGGCTCAGGGTTGGGGGCTCAAGGCCCGGAGCTGAAGACGCACGGAAGAAGCCCTGCCCACAAATCCGGGCCCGGGGCGCTTTCTGACCGCTCCAGGAGAGCGTCTTGGGGTGACCGTGCACTCCGGGTGACTGTCCCCAGAGCCTTGGCATGGAGGTTCAGCGTCCTGGCATCGCTGTGCAGCGGTCTAGGGACCCCTGGTAGAAGAGGCGCTTCAGGAGACCAAATCCCTGGAGGTGGTCACTGCCTTGAAGGAAGCCAGCAAAGTCACCAGACAGCGCCCCCGTCCTTCTTGATTTGGCAGCTGGAAAGGGATACCTCTTCTAGTCCTCAACCTAGACTAGCCCAAGCTAGGAAAGAGACACACTGAGAAACGTTTTGAAAGTTGCTGGCCGCTTGGACCTCCCTTATCTGCTCTCGGTTTAAACTTGAACCCGGCAAAACAACCACCGCAGGAAAACAAACAACAACAGACACCACACAGAGAAAGCCAGTCCGGTTTAAACAGGGGACTTAATTACCTAGCACTTGCACGTTGGTTTTATTTACTCATTTGGGGACTCCCAAGTGTTTCTGACCCAAGAGGTTTTAAGAATGCATATGCAAATGTGTCTGAACACTAAGTGATTCTGTTTGGCAGGGCAGGATAAAAGAAACCTCGCCTGCAGCACTCCCCCCGCCGCAAACACTAATAATCCTCCTTGTGGAGTGTTTTAATTTTCCACTGCAGATATATCAAAATGGCCCAGAGTACTACTTAAAAGCTTCCACACTTAATTTCTAGAAACACGGATAAGAAAGAAATCAAACGTTTACACGAAGACTTGAAGAAGAAAGGGACACCCTCAAATGACCCTCGCTGTCCAATGGAGATAGCAAGAGTCACTTCACAGGTTGTTTTGTTTTGTTTTGTTTTGTTTTTTTTTGGTGAGTGTTGAAAAAATTAGATGTTTAAATTTTAACTACATCATTTTCTGATAAGTGACTTGAGATTCAGTATGTCCTTTATTTTTATTTCTGTGTCTCTATTCAGTTAGCTAGTTGTTAAGTGCCTCGGTTTTTATTGCGCTCAACATCCGTTTCTTCATCTACTTTTCTTATTTTTTTTTTTAAAAAAAGGTGTATTATTTGATTTCTGAAACAAATCTTGCACAAACTTTCTGGGCTCTATAAGGAAGTGTTCACTGTACAATAGACTTGCCTTAGATCCCCACGTTTTCACTGTAAGAACATTCTCAGACCCTTGGTGTGTTCCATCCTTTCCTTCCCCTCAGCCCTTTGACCCATTTAACCAGGCCATCTCTCTCTAAAGAACTGGCCGTACTAACAGAGAGTAAACATTTTTTTTTCTCTCTCATAACATTTAAAAACTGAGGTGTAGGCCACACTTCTCTGATTTATTTTCTAACATGGACGTCTTGACTCTACTTTTTAATTTTTTTAATTAGACATATATGCATTATTATTGCATAATGAGGAAAAACAGTATCTTCAAGGAAATCCATATAGGAATGAAGTATTGGAGAGAAAGACAAAAACGTGTGATTTATTCAAAATTTTGAGGAGAGTAGTTGATATGTGTAAAGTGTACAAATCTTTAGAAAGTCCAAACACAGTATGAAGCTGTTGAGATGGCTCCAAGCCTGAGAGCATTTGCTGATCCTGACCATCCAAGTTCAACCCGAGACCCACACGTTAGAAGGAAAGAACCGATTATCTCAAATATCTGTTCTCCCTTGTGCAAACTCCTACCTAGACACACATAAATTTCAAAATAGAAATAAGTGTTTTATTAAAGGATTCATCTTTTATAAAAGCAGGTATAATTTAGAAATATCTCTAACCAAAATGTAAATTTAAAAAGAACTTCACCCAGCACTCGGGAGGCAGAGGCAGGAGGATCTCTGTGAGTTCGAGACCAGCCTGGTCTACAGAGCTAGTTCCAGGACAGGCTCCAAAGCCACAGAGAAACCCTGTCTCGAAAAAACAAAAAAATAATAATAATAATAAAAAGAACTTCAATAAAAACCTTTCTGCTATAGAAAGAGGTAGGTTATTTTAAATCTTGAAAGGCTGAACTCTACAAATAGCTACATAAATTTTATGACTTCTTTGTATATCTTACCAACTGTGCGATTTTGGTTTATTTTGTGTATTATTACTTTTCAGTTGCTACTTCTGAAAGATATGAGTTCTACATGACATAGTCTCAGTGATTGAGATAACCGAGCAGTCATGAGCAATCGAAAGGCTTCAAGACCATCAGCATCCAGAGGTACAACACCGATATCTTCCATCCTTAGTGTTCCGTGGATTCAGCTCTGAGGAGAACGAATCTTCAGCATTAACGCCGGACAGAGAGAACTGTGAAATATTTAAGAGCAATGAAGTTTCTGGTAGTTGTTTGTTTGTTTTTTAAAGAGAGAAAGGAAGAGAGAAAAAGAAAGCGTTCTAAAAGTAACCAAACAGATTGTATGTTGGTGCCAGGTTTCCCTGCGTTTTTATGGGTATTGGCATGCAGAAACACCAATGTTAAAAGATTATTTAATGACCCGATTATATTTTCACTGAAAACGGTTTTAAGGGTTTTTGTTTTTCATTCCTAATTACCTATGTCTGACTTTTCTCCAAAGGAGGACTTCCTTTGCTCTTTATTTAAAGCAATAAGGATTCACCTAGCGAGAGAGATGGGGAAAGTGGAAAAGTAGACAAAAGGAATCTTGATAGTTCTACCTCTCACTCATCCGTCTGAGTGATTAAACTACCACAGTACTCCTTATCTTAAAACAGAGATAGAAAAGAAAATCAAGCCGGGCGGTGGTGGCGCACGCCTTTAATCCCAGCACTCAGGAGGCAGAGGCAGGCGGATCTCTGTGAGTTCGAGACCAGCCTGGTCTACAAGAGCTAGTTCCAGGACAGGCTCCAAAGCCACAGAGAAACCCTGTCTCGAAAAACCAAAAACAAAATCAAACCTCTAGCTTTCTCAGGTACGAGGCTTAACTGGTAATTAGTGCTACCAGGCAAGGTAGGTTTCTGCTGGAAGACCATTGTAAAAAAGGTGGAGAACATGGATTTAATAAGAACGCTGCCCTCTCTCAGATGTGAAATAATTTCATTCACAGTAGCTGTTCTTCATGGGTGGGAAGTACCTATTTCCGCACAGGATTGTATTGCGTTCTGAAGAGGCTCTTTTGCCAAAGCTGAGATAGGGTGATTATCAGGTACACAACGCTGTTTGTGCTCATGTTTCCTGGCAAAAGTTTTTCCCACCCTTTCTTCCCTGTGACATATCCAGCACAATTAAAATACATAACTTTAAAGGCTTGAACATTATAAAGGGTGACGATTGTTGTTTTATTATCTTTTTAAAATTATACTTTTAATGAAGATATTTCACCCAAATAATAAAACTAATTCCATAACTCTAAGCATATAGAGCCTCATATTTAAAGCTTGGAACAACTGATACTATTTATATTATAAGAATATTACTGAACAATTTTGCGTATATTTGCTAAAAGAGTGGAAAATTGACTATATTAAATCTGGGCTATAAATATTGGCATAAGACCATAGTACTGGCTAAGAATAAGAGAGGAATGTAATAAGGTGGTTGGCATAAAAGCCTTATGATTCCACGAAGAATGAATAAAAAATAAGCCAAGCAGGATGTTTCTTTTATATTAGGGATGAGCTATGTGATCTTAGGTTTAAGGGGACTCTACACTGTTTAATGGACTCTCTGCTGTTTTATATTAATTGTAATTAATATAAAATTTTTTTGATGGTACTGATATTAATGGTATTAATCTCTCAATGAGTATTTGTTTATAAAACTATTACTAAAATTTCAACAAAGATGCACCATTGCCTTAATAGATTATGCCTTCAATTTTTGTAATTTAAAAATAGGTTATTTGGGACTGAGAAGGCTAAGCAGGCAGACACCTGCCACCAAACCTGACAATCTGACATCAGCCCCAGGGATCCATATGGTGCAAGGAGAGAGCTGACTTTTACAAGTTGTCCTCTGACCTCAATTCCTGTGGTAGATGACACACTCACACGCACTAAATAAAATGTAGTTTAAAGTGTTATGTATTAACTAGGAGAATTCAATCTCTTCTAATAAGTTTTTTAAATGTATTGATTGATTTGCCTCGATCACTGAAGAGAAGCCTCACATCAACATTGGTCCAACCTGAAATGGGAAAATGGAAAGAAAATTGTGTGTGTGTGTGTGTGTGTGTGTGTGTGTGTGTGTGTGTGTGTGTTGGAGAGGAGGAGGAAGTCAGAACGAGATCAGTAAAGAGGAGTTTTCTTACGCACTTGTTCTTTATGACTTCATTAATCAACACTTGCATCAGGAACGAGTTAAAGCACAGGACACTGAAATGCTCATTTTAAAGAGTTAATTACCTCTATGTTGCCATAACAGAATGTAATGTAAGTGCCTAGCACCATGCTGGGAGCCCAGTGCGTGTTTTATCAAGGGTAAATGAACATATACACCTTCCACGGGGTTGCTGGGAAGAGGATTGTAAGTGCTCCTAGAGAATCAACCTACTGTAGCATTCAGCATTCATTCCTACAATCTTGCCCATTTGGGTTTTATACAATCTAAGGTTTAACTCGCAATGTTATTTTCTAAGGCTTCCCCAGGTGGCTAGGTGGAGATACTGTAGATGTATTTATTCTCTTCCTTTACTCTCCTGCACCATTCAAGCTCATCACCCTGTCTGGATTTTAACGAATTCCCCAGGTATTGCAGGGTGATTAGAGAGTGTCTGGAGGATGATCTTCCTCGCCTTAGGAGGAAAGTGATAATCAAAGGTCAAATCTGAGTTCCTAGGGACTTGGGTTCCCGAAGCTAATCGCATGAATCATCATTAGCTTTTATGATGCTAAGTCATGCAAGTCTGTGAAGTTCATACGGAGAGAGAAATTTAGATCAATGGGACTTTAGGCGACCATGCCGTTTGATAATTACTTTCTAGAAATCAAGTTTGAAAAGCTTCTTTTTTTTGTTCCTAAGAAATTATTCTCTGCTCTGAAAGCCTCTCTGCTCTGAGAGACTTAGTACCGGTAAGAGAAGAGAAACCTATAGTGTTCTCATTTAGCCGTTCCTTTGTCAGTTGTTTGTCACCCACATCCATGATTTACTATCCAGGAACAATATATTGTATATTTTCAGAACACTCATATTTTATACCAATATTGAGGTTTTAATTAAAAAATGTTAATCCCTTATTGGCACAGATTAATTATATATAATGGTAGGTTCCATTATGAGATTTTTATCTATGTACATGGTGTATTTTGATCATATTAGCATCCAATTATCATTCATGTTTTGCCCCCTCCCACCAGTTCCCTTCCTCTTTCAAGCCACCTTTTTAAGTATCTATAATGTCATATTAGAAAGAATGCTTCAGTACCCTTTGTAAAGCTTGCTAGCACAGCGGCTGTTGATGTGGTGATGCCATTGGAGGTAGGTAGGCTGTTTAATTGGTAAGTGGAGCATGCAAGGCCTTTGCTGCCTTCATGGAATACATTTTATATCTACCGGGGGCAAAATAGAGCCTTGAGCATCACCGCATTGAAATCCTACAGTAAAAACCCCCAACAACATACTTTATGCCTTTACTAGGCTTTATGCCTTTTGAGGCTCTTAAACAAAATCAAGAAGCTGAAAGTATGTTTATGAGCGGATGACATGTAAAGTACTAGTTGTATCCTAGTGAGCACAGCCACGCCTCCCTTTCCTTTATCAGTTGTGACCAGAAAGAAAAAGTGGAAGGAATAGTTTTTAAAGTGGGAGAAAACCCTACTTATTTATTAATATTCTCATAACCACAAAGTGATTATGAGAGTCTATTCTCACATTTCAGAATTTTGTTACGCTCTGGCATAGGAGAATTAAAATGATCTAATTGTATTTTCTAGATTTTGTTACTCCAGGCTTATAATGCTTTCTAAAACTATATGGATGACTTCTTTTTTTCCCAAGCGATATTAATTCTTATCAATTTGGTGAGGGATTTCAAAAATCAAAACCCATTACTTCACTTAAATTAGAAATTATAACAATGCTGGTGAGATGGCTGAGTGGTCAAAGGCTCCTGCTCTGAAGCCTGATAACCTGAATTTGATCTCTGTGTTCCTCATTATGGAAGGGAAGAACTGACTCCTGCAAACTCTCCATGGCCTCCACACATGCACCATGACACATATGTCTGCGCACATGCTAGTGTGCATACACATACACACACACACAGAAAGAGAGAGAGAGAGAGAGAGAGAGAGAGAGAGAGAGAGAGAGAGAGAAAGAGAGAGAGGAGAGAGAGAATGTTTATGCTAGTATGCATACACTCACATCACACACGCACAGGGAGAAAGAGAGAATGTCTATGCTAGTTTGCATACACACACACAGAATGTCTACACTAGTATGCACACACACACACACAGAATGTTTATGCTAGTATACATACATTCACATCACACACACAGAGGGAGAGAGAGAGAATGTCTATGCTAGTTTGCATACACACACAACACACACACAGAATGTCTATGCTAGTATGCACACACACACACAGAATGTCAATGCTAGTATGCACACACACACACACAGAATGTCTATGCTAGTATCCACACACACACACACACAAACAGAGAGGATGTCTTTTTAATAGTATTAATAATGACTTCTGCTTTTGTCCTTTTCAGTGTTTTGGCTGTAGTTTTCTGTGTGTACATGATGCATTCTTTTGGTCATAATTATACTCAGTAGTTAGACCTATATAGTACTTGTCTTGACTCAAGCACTTCATTCTTGGAAAGGCAATTCACATTATCATCAAACACCTTTCTGCTGAAGCATTAACCATAAATATCTACAATAAGAAGTGGAAAATCATGAGTGCATTGTGGGGCATTTGAAGATCTCTATTAAGGTTTGACTACTGTAGAAATATATTATTTTAGAATTGAAATTATTTTGTACAAGAAAGATAGATATGAGTATATTGTACTCATACTAGACTGTATTGTCTGTTCTATGCACATAGCCTCTGCTTGCTCAGCTCCCAAACAGCAGCTTGCTTTTGGCTTCTAAGTCTTTAGTGTAAATCTCTCTGAATAAATCCACTGCTAAGCCACATGCCATTTCAGTCCTCACTAATAGGACCCTGGAGTTACATCCCCTGCCCTAGTGCGCCAGAAAGTGTATAACAAGACTTCCTATTAGATGCTATGTAAGTTCTCAGGTGCTTGTAACAACTTATAAGTCCCTTAATAGTACACTAAGTCAGGTTCTTTAAGGTGACTAATTAGTGTCTTTCAGCCTTGGGGGAAAAATGTTATTTCTGGGAATTCAAGAGGAACTCCTGAAATCTGAAAGCAACAGATGAAATCGGAGCTGGAAGATAATTCATAACAGCTGGTATTGGCACTGGACCACAGATACTCTTTGTTTGGGCTCCAGCTTCTGGAGACAAGAGGATCATAACTTTCTAGATAGTAACGGAATGATTACATGAAGTTCAGATTCAAATGGGTCAAAAGAGAAAACAAAGAACCAACATATGGTCTAAGCCGACTTGTGTGTTTAACTTCATACATTCTAATGAATATTAGCCAGTGACTTGTATCTATATCAGCTGCAGTGGCGTAGTAAACACAAGTTGCCATGAGCTCAGGTGACCTTACAGGTTCTCTGGATTTAAGCTGACTGAAAAAGAAACAGTCAAATGAATACTCCTTTCGATGACCGACTGAGCACTTTTTGCTAAAACACATAATTTGGATTGCTTTAGAAACACAGCCTTGGAATGTCCTCTGGTGTATGCATATTTTCAGTTATATCAAACAGGTTATATCGACATGATTTTTAAGATTTAATTTATTCTTTGAAAATTTCACGCATGTGTATATTGTGTGTAAATCTACCCCCTCACTCCCTGCTCCAACTCAATCCAGGGTCTCCCATTGCATCTTCATCCCAATGTCACATCTTCCTTATTATTTCCCTATTTATTTATTTATTTACTTAATCACTGGGTGTCAGCGGAATTTTAAACTGTGTTCCTTTCTAAACAGGGGTCTTTAGTAATGTTAAGGAAGGTTTAAAATGTAGGTTCAGGGAAAAGGTTACTATCACTGTAAACACTAAACATAGCTTAAGCAGGATCTTAGACCCTACAAGTTGCTTTGTTTTGTTTTTTACCTCTGTGTCCAAGTCTTTTTACTAGCCAAACAGGTCTAATAATATGTATTCTGAGTAGTTTCTGGGAAATAATTACTTAGCATGTATTCTAGCTGTTTAATTTTTGTTTGTTTGTTTTTTAAATTTGAACAAGCTAGGGTTACCTTGATGTGGGAATGATTTCTTATTAATAAAGAAACTGCCTAGGCCCATTTCATAGGCCAACCCTTAGGTAGGCGGAGAAAACACAACAGGATGCTGGGAGAAAGAAGCTGAGTCGGTGAGTCGCCATGATTGTCCAGACAGAGGCAGGTTAAGATCATTCCTGGTAAGCCAGCTTGTGGGCTACACAGATTAATAGAAATGGGTTAGATCAATATGTAAGAGCTAGCCAATAAGAGGCTGAAACTAATGGGTCAGGCAGTGTTTAAAAGAATACAGTTTCCGTGTAATTATTTCGGGGCATAAGCTAAGCTAGCCATGCGGGCGGCAGGGTGCATGGGACACAACCCCGCAGCTCTTATTTCAACATCACCTGAGAGGGAAAAAAACTAAATTGAGAAAATGCCCCTGTAAGATTGTCCTGTAGGAATGTCTGTGAGATATTTTCTTGACTATGACTGATGACAGAAAGCCCAGTCCACTGTTCTTCCTTGTGTAAGGAAGCAGCCTGAGCAAGCAGTGGGGAACAAGCCAATAAGCAGCACCCTTCAATGTCTCTGAATCAGCTATCGCCTCCAGTTTCTGCCTTGAGTTTTGCCCTTATCTCCTTGCATGACGGACTACAAGCTGTAAGGTGAACCCTTTCCTCTCCAAGTTGCTTTTGGTCATGACGTTTTTATAAAAACAGCAGAAAAGTAGCTGATATACTAGGCAAGCATTCTACTGTCTGAACTATCTCCAGTCCACAAGCTGAGTTTTTATACTAGAGACACTTAGAACCAGATTCCCAAGCCATGCGATGCAAGACAACCACCTGGGCAGCTAGTTAAACATTCAGATGACTGGAAGGGAGGATGCATATTTCACTACACACCTCCCTCTGCTTAGCACAGCTGGGAATGACAGCTTCTAAGGTGCCCTATTGGGTTGCAGCTGGGAATGACAGCTTCTAAGGTGCCCTATTGAGTTGCAGTCTGCATGCAAGTTTTGCAGACTGTCTGAGCCAGCACTTCCCTGCAGCTGCAGGTCTCAGGCAGAGGAAAAAAGCAGGCCTAGTGAGGTCATTCTATTTTTTTTTTCTTTTGTTTTTTTGGTTTTTCGAGACAGGTTTCTCTGTGGCTTTGGAGCCTGTCCTGGAACTAGCTCTGTAGACCAGACTGGTCTCGAACTCACAGAGATCCGGCTGCCTCTGCCTCCCGAGTGCTGGGATTAAAGGCGTGCGCCACCCCATCCGGCTTAGTGAGGTCATTGTAGAGCAGAAATCCTCAAAGTGCTGAAGCCAACCACAGCAGCAGCACTGTCTGCAGAAATGCCTGGTCACCTGTAATCCCAGCACTCAAGAGATAGAGGCAGTGACACAGTCGTTCAAGGTCACCTCCCTCTACTCGTGGAATTTGAGGCCAGCCTAAGCTATTTGAAATCCTGTAAAAAAAAAAAAATGGTCCTGAGGAGATAAAGTATTTGATCTGCAAACATGAGGACCTGAGTTCAAATCTCAACCCATGTAAAAATCTGAACGTGCACATGCTTGTAGCCCAGCTCAGGACACCATCCCTGTAACATGTAACAGTGTATTCTGTAGGTAGTAGATATTAACTCTTGATGATGAAATTAAATGATTTCTATTAAAGTGATCATAAGAATAAGAGATGTAGGTATTCATCTCAAAATTCCAAGTTTTGAAACCTTTCTTGGCTGGCACAATCCCTTCCTCTCAAAATTTAGAAAGACGTCTAATCCCATGACTTTCAAAGATACACCCTTTAAGGCTGCTTCCTACCAAGACCCACACACTCACAGTGAGTGCGCATGCTCAGAGGTATGCTTTCCTCCCTCCTTCCAAAGCCTCAGTTTTACACACCAGGAAGCAAAGTCTTCCTACTGTAGACTACCAACTCCCTCTGCCCGACGTATTGCCCTTTCCTACATCCTACAAGGTAGATTCCTATTAACCGCCCTCCCCCCAGCTTCCTAAGATAGCAGAACAGCAAACAGCTGTTGCCAAAGCCATCCAAGTTTCACTGACCTCAGAGATGCTTGCTACCATCCTGCTTTGATTTGCCTGCTCAGTAGCTTTTGGCACAGAAGAACCTCACTTAATCCTCACTGTTCTCTCTTTATCCCCCTTCAGTGTTCTCTTAACTTGGCTTACAGTGCACACAGTTCTCAGTATTGCTCCGGTTTACCCCTCAGTGATGGAGGAAGGTCATTGGTTGATTTAATAAAGAAGCTGCTTGCCCTGATAGGTTAGAACGTAGATGGGAGGAGTAAACAGAACAGAACTCTGGGAGGAAGAGGAAGTGAGCTCAGAGACTCGACAGCTCTCCTCTCAGGGGCAGAGGCCTCAGAGAGACACGATGTTCCACTCTTGTGGGCAGAGGTGAGAGCTCTGCTCTCTGAGGCACACGCGATGAAGCTCTGACCCAGGATGGACGTAGGCTAGAATCTTCCCGGTAAGCGCACCATGGGGTGCGACAAACATGATTGGAAATGGGTTAGTCCAGGTGTGAGAGTTAGCTGAGAAAAGGCTAGATAGAAATGGCCAAGCAGTGATTAAATGAATACAGTGTCTGTGTAATTATTTCTGGTAAAGCTAGCCTTGCGGGCAGCGGGGTTCTGGGGATGCAGCCCCGACGCTCCTATTACTACACCTCAGTGTTTAAAAACAATGCGGCCTTGTTTGTGTTAGAACATTTGAGCACCTTCACAGGGTTACTGAGTAATCTGTTGCTCCAGAACCTCTCCCCCATCTCGAAAACCAAATATTTTGGTGATGTGAACTTCATTTTCCAAAATAGTTTCATAAAAGTGAATATGGCTGGAGAAATGGCCAGTGGTCAAAAATACTTGCTGCTTTTATACAGGACTTTTTTTTTTAACCACTTCTCCAGAGCCTACACTAGGCATCTTATAACCTTCAGTAACTCCAGCACAAGAATGTTGAAAACCTCCTTGTCCGTGTGCCAACCTACAACACACACACACACACGTACGCATTTACCCACATACAGATTCACAAAGAAATCTGAAATAAAATTGTGGGAAGTGTTTGTTTTACTGCTGGAACCACATCATCTATCTTTTCTCCTTCTATTTATTTGATTTGGTTTGACATGATTGTTGATGGTACCATAAAGGATTTCCTTAGACAAGATTAGAAGAAGGTGTTGAAGTGGATGGCATCCCTTTCTGAATATGAAAATTAAACAACAGTGTAGACAGTATTGAGCTCTATTCTTTTCCATGACTAACTCTCCTTACATTCAGTGTTCATATGCTAGAAGTCATAAACATGCTATTTCTGGCCTCCATACCATTTAAAGTCTTAAAACAGATTTGAATTCTAATTCTCACATACAGCGAGAGTTAGAATTCTAAATTCTTGGTTTATCCTTATGTGGATCGATGATCTCTGTAAACACTGGAAAGCAACGCCAGCTTAGTCAAAGTGTCCTCTTTCCAAGGATGGAAAGCAGAGGCTCTGCCACCTCTCAGAAGCAGAGGCTTCTGGCCCCTGATATGGGAGTTTAGTATTAGCTATGCTTTTATGCACAGGGCTATACTCTCTACCCAACCCCCTTTGAATCCACCAGCTTTTGGGTGGGCTCCCAGGTAACCAAGGGGAGAGAGCTGTGCCAAGGTCTATAATGGTTTCTATAGAGCAGAACCCTCTGCCTCTGATATCATGCTATGCTTCTGACTTCAACAGAAGGTTGTAAATGTGTGTAGATATGTTCAACTTTCTCATTTTTGTTCAAAATGAAGAATGTATTCAGGAAAGGTATCATGTTAGGTAAATATTACTATCCCCCCCTTTTCCCTGTTTCTCCTGTTATAGGGTAGTAGAGAGGATAATTGAGTTGTAAACATGAACACACTAATGATAAGTAATGAAACTGATTTTGGAGCTGGGGCAGGTGAGAAAGAAAAAGCTCCTATTAAAAAGAAGAAACCCTGAGCCTCCATGTCTTTGTAACTCAGTCCTACCAAATGTCCAAAAAGGAGCTAATTCCAATTCTGGCTAAATTTTTCCAAAACAACATTAATTACTTTTCTATTCTATTATTTTTCTAGACATGATGACTAAGGAAATTTATCTAAGAATGATGATGGAGGAAGGTCATTGGTTAAAAAAATAAAGAAATTGCTTGGCTGGCCCTCATAGGTTAAAACATAGGTGGGAGGAGTAAACAGAACAGAATGCTGGGAGGAAGAGGAAGTGAGCTCAGACTCGACAGCTCTCCTCTCAGGGGCAGACACCTCAGAGAGACACCATGCTCCCCGCTCCCGGGAAGATGCACGCGATGAAGCTCCGACCCAGGATGGATGTAGGCTAGAATCTCCCTGGTAAGCCACCTCGTGGGCTACACTAGAAATGGGCTAGTCCAGGTGCGAGAGTTAGCCGAGAAGAGGCTAGATAGAAATGGGTCAAGCAGTGTTTAAAAGAATACAGTGTCCGTGTAATTATTTCGGGGCATAAGCTAACCAGGTGGCCGGGGTGCTGGGGACGCAGCCCCGCCGCTTATATTACTACAGAATGAGTTTGTTTGGAACTTACAGTTTGAGAAGGTGACCCATGACCTCTGTGATAAGGGGCATGACAGAAAGCAGTCAGGGATGGTGCGGAAGCAGTAGCTGAGAGCTTACACCTTGGACTATAAGCATCAGGCAGTGAGAGCTCACTGGGAATGGCATGGGCTTTCGAAACCACAAAGCCAGCCATCAGTGACATCCTTCAACACGTCCACACCTCCTGATTCTTTTGAAACAGTTCTACCAACTGTAGATCCAGTAATCAAATATATGATCCTATGTGGGTCATTCTTATTCAAACCACCACAGAGAAGAAATAATCCTTTCAAAGATGTTCTGCTATAGTGGAAGTATTTTGATACAAAACAAGTTAAAAACAAAACAATAAAAAAGCTAAAGATCGCTGGGCGGTGGTGGCACACGCCTTTAATCCCAGCACTCGGGAGGCAGAGGCAGGCGGATCTCTGTGAGTTCGAGGCCAGCCTGGACTACAAGAGCTAGTTCCAGGACAGGAACCAAAAAGCTACAGAGAAACCCTGTCTCGAAAAAAAAAAAAAAAAGCTAAAGATCAACACATTAGATGAAAATACAAGTTAAAAAATCTCAGCAAATACTGGCAAACTAAATCTAACATCACATTGCATTTTTTACCATGATCAAGTTAAATTCATCCAGAGTGCAAATAAGTCTTAAGCATGAGAAAAATTAATATGCATAAGAGAGCATAAATAGATTGAGTGCATAACACATGTGGTGACCTCAGTAGGTGTAGAAAGACATTGGGTAACATTCTATATCACTTACTAATGGAAACCAAGGAACTAGGTATCAAAGAAATGTACCCCAACATTATAGACTGGTAACAATAAGTCAATGACTTCTATTTGGCTAGTAGAGAAACAGAGACACGAATACCCATTTCCACTACTTTAATTCAGCAAAGTGTTGGGAGTCCAGTCTAAGGTATAGTCAAGAGAAAAAACAATAACGAGTAATCAAATTAAAAACAAGGAAGCCAAATTGTCACTGTTCTCAAATGACATTATCTTATATGTAGCAAACCCACAACCTCTGCCAAAACCTATTCACCTATTCACATTAATAAATGAGTTTAGTAAAGTTGCAGTCTACAAAATCAGCATTAAAAAATCAACAGTGTTGTTACATGTAAGCAATAAATTATCTGAAATAGAAACGAAGAAAGTAATTCCATTTATAATACCCACAGATATATATCTGAGCAAATTTAACCGCACATATAAAACTCTCTAGAGAAAAAAAGCAGTGAAACACTGATGAGAGGAATTGAAGACACAATAGGAAAATTAGTGTTATTAAAAAGTCCATTTTTGCCAAGTCTACAGGGTCAATGCCTGTCGTATCCAATAATACTGACATTCTTCACAGAACTAGAAAGCCATGTTAACATTCATAAGAAAGCACAAAAACTGGGAACAAACCAAAGCCACTTTTGAAGAGGCATTGGACTATGGAAACACTGCTTTCCCAAACACAATACACAGCTCCAGCGGTCAAACCAGCTTGATCTTGGCATAAAGCAGACATGTCAATTAATCAAAAGAAGAGAACCTAGAAGTAAAACAATACACTACAAGCCAACTCTTCTCAAGTAGTGTGCCGAAGACAAGTACTGGAGAAAAATGTTGGAAAGTTGGATATCCATAAGTAGATGAATGAAGCTTAAAGCCCTGCTCACCATTTATAGGAATCAGTGCTAAATAAATTTCAAATTAGTAGAATGTCTGAGATTGTGAAGCTACGAAAGGAGAACAAAGGACATCTTGGGCCTATCAGAACAGTCAAATTACCTGTGGACAAGACTCCCAAGTCATAAGAAGTTATATGCACAAGTGGAAATCCATCCATCCTAGAAGATGAAACCATCAACAGGATGAGGAAATAAGCTATGAAATAGGGTGGGGAGCAAAGAAAAAGGAAAAAGAAAAACTTTTCAAACTTCACATCAAACGAGGCCTTCCATTTTGACCATATCGAGAGATTTTCCAAAATCTCAATAGCAAAAACACCAATGAATAGGGTTTTAAAAAGGGAGATTAAAAAGTGATGTAGTGTTCTTCTCCAAAGAAGGTATGTATCTGAGTGTAGTGAGGCATGGTGACGTTCCCAGGTATTTGGGGACTGGAGAAAGAATTTCCTGTGCATTGAATGAACCTAAAGTCAAGAAAAGAACCGGTCTAGGCAGAAAACAAAGCAGAACAGAAGGACCAGCATCCAGACGAGGCAGCAGAGAAGCAACTCAGTTTCTGGGACTTTTGATATGGGGAAACAAAAACATTCACTTCCTCCATCTGATTCCTGATAAAAGTGCAACAAAGTAAAATCTAAATGAAGACTATGAGAGCTTTTCTACCACTTTGACAAGCTTTCTGAAAATGCATATAGTTCTAAATACAGTGTAATAAAGTGCTCAAAATATATACTCACTTTTATGGCCATCCAATGGTGCCTTTAAAAAATCAGCAGAGAAGTCAGCTCCATCATAACATGAATGTATCAAACAGGTTTCTGTTTAATATCTCCTAAATTATATATTTCATAGGGATAAAAAATACTTCCACCTCCTCTTCTACAAGTGTTTTCCTTTCTCCCTGAACTCTTCCAACTTACTATATGCATGATAGGTACTAGCAATTTTCTACCTAATGAGAGTTGGATTAACTTGTTAGTTAATATGTTTGAAGTGTAATTCAACAATTAGAATTCAAAAAGGCTTTCAAAAACATCTGTGCCTTATTAGGCGTCAAAGCCAGGCATCTCTATAAATACTACTACATGTTAATTCTTGAATGGGAAAACTAGTCATCAGTGTATTAACAACATATTCTGCTCCATGTACCCAGGATATGAAAGACTATTTTTTCTGTTCTTCAACAAGAACAAAGCATACATCTTTCAACACAAGTGAAGCATGAATTGAAAGTAAAGTTCACACCTGCAAAAAATATCCCCAGATTTTTATATTTATAAAGCTTCACTAGGGAACCAATTTGAATAACTGCAAGGAAAATTACAAGGGGACATTCAAACTATGGGCAGAAATCACAAGACCAAATTGAAATGTCTTAGATGACAGAACACCAGACTTGTCTCTGCAGAGGCCAGAGGGCCAGAGAAGCACCATTGCGGGGACCACAGCAGCCGCAGTGTTAGGTGACACATGGATGTGTCAGGTGCTCTTTGCCTGGCTCCAAAAATGTGCAATTTCCCATCATCTGCTCCCGCAAAGGGAGAGAGGTCACAGATAATGCAAAGCAGGAGACAGTGCCAATGCTTACAGCCATTCGTGTTTGGATTTAGAATACCTTTCCCCCAGCATGCCGTCTAGGTACTTGTGATCCCTTCGGAATATGAAGCTGCAGCTCTAGCTAGGCTAACCTCTTTATAAGATCTGTCCTCATTATTACCCAGCTTTCCACATGCTTGCAGGGTTGATAACAATGTCCCAAGTCTGACAAGGATTCTGAAAGACTCCTATGTGTCAGTCTTGGGGGCAAAATGGGATTATTCTATCCTGAACAATCATGCCAGGGCACTTAGTTTTTGGTTATCTTTCCTGTTGTGATGAGCCACTATAGCTTGCTTCTTGCCTAAACAGCTACTTTCAACTCCCAGTTCCACTGGGGACTCTGTCTGCTAGCCCTTCTCCCTTATGCTTACCTTCTATTCTGCCTGCCTTGCTCTATGACCCCTACTGGAGTCCCTGAACCTCTGTGCTCCTCCTGATCACGATTACTCAACCTCGCAACTGTGTCTATGGATTCTTGTTAAAGGGAGGTTGTACATACTGAAGTCACAACCTTTAAACAATATTTATGTATTTGGCACATTCCATTTGAACTAACTCACAACTAAAACCATTACACAGCTAGTTTAAGGGATCTACTTAGAAAATGTTCCACTCCTGGGCATTTATTCCTAGAACACAATATCTAATACAGTCATTTTTTCAAATCCATAATTATTCCTTTTTTTGCTTACAAACAGTAATGATGTTAATTTAAATGTAGCAAAAGAAGAACTGGTTGGGATAGTGCAGACATTTAGTCCTAGCTCTCAGGAGGAAGGGGCAGGGGATCTCTGTGAGTCTGAGGTCAACCTGGTCTACATAAAGGGTTCCAGGAAAGCTAGGGCAATCCTGCCAACAAATAAATGTTTTTGACTTGCTTTTTGGACACTGCTATTAAAGTGGAAACAAAATGCACACACATACACACAAACATATACCCATACAAACATTGATGCATATAGGCAGACCTCCATACACACATAAGACACACAACACACATGCAGAAATATGTACATGAACACACACATAAATGCATACACAAACATGGCACACATAGAAACACACATATATACATGTGTATATGTATACATACATACAAATATACATACCTTGTACACACTTGTACATACTCACAGTCATAAATACATACATGCTGTTTCACTGGAAAGCTTATTCTATTATCTATGTATGTCTACTTTTTAGATACCTCAGGTTAGCTTAAATGCTCTAATATA
Organism: Microtus ochrogaster; assembly: GCF_000317375.1. NCBI lineage: Eukaryota > Metazoa > Chordata > Mammalia > Rodentia > Cricetidae > Microtus > Microtus ochrogaster. Next base: position 77,895,884 of record NC_022011.1, on the reverse strand, counting down.
GGCCAGTGTCCACATGATAACCCACATGTCCCTGTTGTCTTCCTGCTTCTGAATGGATTACCTAGGGAAAATATTTTAGCTTCTTCAGGGCTTTGTGTGTGTTTTCTCAAAAATTTATTTTGAAACTTGACCCTGTAAGCCACAAAAGATGTACCCCAAGTATTGAATAGATATCAAACTATTTTGTTTTTAGTTTGAAATTTTGCACAAAATGTAAGTGTCCCATTAGGTAGTCCTTCCTTCACGTCTTTAGCTCCTAACTCTTTACTATGGGCTGCACTGGGAACGAAGAACTGATTTTCCTGTGAAGTGTTGCCACTTGCTTCATTTAAGAAACGGACCTGTCTTTCCATCCTTTCCCCTCCGTGTCCCTTCCTTCTTTGTCTTTTCCTCCCCTCTAAACATCCACCGAGTATTCACTATAGTCTAGTTTTAGAGTAGGCAGGGTCTAGGAGTAACAACAGATCCTAATAAGGCTGGCACGGGAGGGGAGCTCCAGTCCAGGAAGACCCTGAGATGCACCACCATGATCTTGCAAAAGTCTGCTGCAGACAGCAGCCACAGACATCCAGGTGAGCTAGGCATGCTCACGACTCCCTTCTGTGCTGGAATGAAAATATCAGTGGGAATTATTCCATAAATGTGGTCATTATATTTTACTTTTGCTGATATTGAAGTTTGCTCATATTCCCTGAGGCCACGTGTGAAAGCTGAAGGGACGCTGTGGTCTGGGCTGGATGGAGATGCCAGGCTGGAGTTTAACATTTTCTGTAGGCGATCTGTCTGTAGGTAATTGAAAGTGGGATCTTTGAAAAGCCAGTGATTTAATAATTTTCTTATGAATTAAAAAATAGGCATATGCGCTCCCTTTCTTCTTTCTAAAGCAGCCATTTAAAGATTTTTCTGGGAATATTTCTGGCTTAAATATTTCATAACTCTTAAAATTAAAAGGTTTAGTATTTAGGGCAAATAGTTCCTGTTCTATTCCAGATAACTAGGACTGGATGTTTAAAGTTCTGATGCTTCCTGGCACAGGGACCAAGTGCTGCCGTGTTTTACAGCCACACGGAGAGTGAGGTAATCACTAGGAGCAGAGGCATTGATGTCTCTCTCTTAGTTATTCACAGCCTTCGGGTTCCACATGTGCCGGTTCCTACCTGACATCTCCTCTCCGCCACATTCAATTGCTTTTGCTAATTTCATTGATTGAAAAAAGAGCAGTTCTGCTTTCTGCTTGCCTTTAAGGGAGTCAGGGGAATTGATGTATTTCCTTCACATCCCTTCCCAGCAGTTGATGACATTTTCAATAAAGAACCTTTTTTTTTTTTCTTTTGGCTGTTCTTTTGCATTGCACGTGTGCCTTTGGAATACTCTGGCGTGGGCCCTTCACAATGCTCCTAGCACAATGTGTGTGAGTAGAGACACACAGAGACACTTTCATATGGATGCACAAACTCAATGTTTAAAAAATGTAGGGCGTATATAGCTATGTATCTATCTTCATATCTGTAATGAAAACACTGGGAGATATTTATATGTGTGAATATCTATAATGAATGACAACACTAACACTAGGAGATATTTATATACATTGATATGTGTGAATACCTGCATATTTTGCAGCTATAATAAACTGCTAAGCCATTTTCATAGAGAAGTCCGATTGGTGGACTTTTTGTCCATGAGAACTAATATCAATAGGTTGAGCAATTAAACTTGATCAGGTAATTTAACATCACACAGACTCTCTACTAAGCAGAGTAAATCCTTACATCCTACTCATGGGATGTTCCCGAAGAAAAGGAAAACAAAGATCATGATGCTTGTCCTTGCTGTTAGCTTGAAACACAGCTAAGGACAAATACACGCCACTGTTTCTATATAGAGATGTTTAAGTACTTATCCATCTATATGTGCTAGGGATCAAACCCGGGGTATTGTGCATGTTATGTTACCACTTTACTATTAGTTAGACTTTTATCCCAATTATATTATTTTTATATGAACGTACATAGTCAATATCTAACTACAATTGATTCCATGTAAGTCTAGAATTTCTAGTGAAATAAGTTAAATAAAAGACTTTTTATTTGTCTTTTCATTACTTTTTAGAAATCTTCCCAAGCCTCTTGAGCACAAAGATTTTAAGATTTTATTTAAATAATCATGAATAAGTCATGTATAATAAATAGCTATAGCTAGTAAAAAACAATAAAAGTGTTATCATATGAATTATTATACCTTAAACATATGCATGATTGGCTTGTTTAAAATTTGCCATATAATGACTTTTTGTTTCTATGTATATTTTTGAAATTTTCAACTCAAAAGCTTAACAACAGTCTAGCATTTGGTATACAATCTAAATATTCATGTTCTTTTTTTTGTTTTAATTATGTTTGATATAACATAATTCTTTATTGATTCTTTGGGGATTTAGGATGATGCACCCCAATTCCACTCACCTTACAGTCCCTCCATATCTGCCCCTCAACCCTACGGTGTCTCCCCAACATTTAATTAAAAACAAAACAAAAACCTGATTCGCTCCTTTGTCTTTTCCTGCCTCTCCAGCACCTCTCTTCATTTGTCCTAGAGGCAGTTGGAACTGTGGTGTATCGTGCAGTATACCTTTTTGTTCAACTCACCCACAAATGTTCGTTGCAAAAGCCATTGGTCTGGCTCAAGGGCTGCGGCCTCCGGCACACCATCATCACTGGACCCTCCCGAAACTGTTCTTGGATATCCTGCTGTTGTCCTGAGTCAGGGACATCCTGCCAGTTATCATCCTGCAGGACTGATCTGTTCAAGCTCTCCAGCTGGTCATAGATGGGTTAGATGTTAGGATGGGCCAACCAACCCAAGGCCCAGAATGTTGGTCAGACCTGGCTGCTGGGACCACCCCATGTGAAGCAAGGGGTGGAGCCAGCTCTCTGTCCAAGGTGAGACAAATACCTGTATTTGGTCTCCTGTCTAGAACTGCAGTTCTTTTGAAACTATTGATTGTAAGTATTGTCAGAACAGCCTGTGGTTAGTATTTCACAGAATATTCCAATAATATCCCTCTAAGGTTCCTGTGTTGCTCTAAGACTGTTAACAAGGACTCAAACTGTAGATGTATATCGCATCAAAACCATATGCTAAAAGATTGTATTAGGAATTGAGAACACCTGAATTATAAACTCAGAACCCAGTCCTTATCAAAGTTCCAGCTTCCCAGAAAGTGGGAGGAGTCTTCCACATGTTAAGTAATTTATAAAACCACAAAAAAGTACAAATGAGATAGGCGTGAGACAGAAAAAGTGAAAGCAAGAAATGTTGAAAGAGTAAAAATCAACTGTGTAGCTGGGCGGTGGTGGCGCACGCCTTTAATCCCAACACTCAAGAGGCGGAGGCAGGCGGATCTCTGTGAGTTCAAGGCCAGCGTGGTCTACAAGAGCTAGTTCCAGGACAGCTAGGGCTGTTACACAGAGAACACCTGTCTCGAGAAACAAACAGACAACAACAAAAATCAACTGTGTTTGGAGGGATTTTTTTCTGGAAGTATATAAAAAACATAGGTTCCTGTGTGTTCTTAGCAACTGGTAGAAGCTGGTGTCTGAATGGGATCTATTGGAAAAGGACAGATTTGAGCTTCATTCCAGATTTAGAGGAGGTGATGGATATGCAGGAGCCATTGGTATTAAGGGGATACTTAAAGTCTCGGGCAGGAATGGAATTATTAGAGATTAGTTGGACAAGCTGAGCAAGTGCAGTGTGTTATCTGGGTATATAAGCACAATTACGACACCAAGCACAGCAAATCAATGCAGGAATCTCCTGGACTGAGAAGAAAAAAGTGTACAAACTGAGTGCTGCAGCTGAGAAGATAAATTTTATCTACTCGATGAAAACCCACAAAACTAATGTTTTTATTCATTCATAAGAAATTTGTATTCGGAGTTAGCAACTTGATGACGTTTACAGCAAATGTGTTACTTTGCTGAAAAAAAGCTGAACAGCTTTGAAAATTGCTGATCCTGATGTTTCATTTGATATGAACTATTAAATACATACTCTCAATTCATATATCTAAACACACACAGCATTAAACTCAAAAACTATTTTTTTACTCAGTTAATGAGCTAGGGCATGACATTTAATAATTTTCCATTATTTGTTCCTAGAGATTGCTGGTGTTAATTGTGTTTTATATATCATCTCAATTATAAAATCATTGAAGCTTTTATTGAGCAATAAATATTCTAGGTTAGATAGAGTTCAAAAAATAATTTATTATTTTGGAGTCCACTTTTTAACTAATTCTGAGGGGGTTTAAAACCAAACATTTGTCGAGGCAAATAAAGTCAATGAGAAAGATGTTTTTATTTGGCTAACCTGACTACGTCTCAAAGAAAAATGACTTAATGGAGAATATACATGTCATAAAATTGATCATTTATCACTATTGGTGACTGCCAATTTTTACCCGGTTCTTCCCCATCCCTAATTTTCCAAGGCAGGGTTTCTCTGTGTAGCCTTGGAACTCGCTGTGTGGACTAGGCTAGCCTTAAACTCACTGAGATTTACCTGCCTCTGCCTCCTGAGTGCTGGGATAAAAGGTGTGCGCCACCACAGCCCTTTCAATCTCTTAAGTCTTAACACTTAACTACAAATGGTAGTTTGAGGGAAAAGTCATGGTTCTTTGTGTTGTCAAGACAAACTGCTGTGTAGACAGCTCCCTGAGCACACTGCTTAGAAAGAAGCAGAGCGTGCCAGTTCACCAGGGCACTCTCTGTATTTGGCACAGGGTAAAACTATCATGGAGACACTTAGTTGTGTGTGTGTGTGTGTGTGTGTGTGCGCGCGCGTGTGCTCACATGCAAGTGTGTGTTTCAGTCACCATCCCCTTTTTGCTCCCAACAGTGTCTTAAATTTCAGACGCCAATGGTCAGGGTTTTGTGTTAGCTACTGTGGCAAGAAGGGCAGTATGTGGGTGTCTCCAGTTATGTCCCCAATTTCAATTTCAGAGAGGGTCCACAAGGCATTGTAGGCACACAAATTGTGTGTCCCCGCTCTCGTATTGTCTTAGGGTTCCTATTGCTATGATGAAACACCATGAACCAAAGCATAGGGAGGAAAGGGTTTGCCAGACTTACACTTCCACATGGTGGCCTCTATGAAGGAACTCAGGACAGGAACTCAAACAGGGCAGGGCCCTGTAGCCAGGAGCTGATGCAGAGGTTATTGGGGAGAAAGAGAAGGCTGCTTACTGGCTTGCTCTTGTGGCTTTGCTTGCCTGCTTTCTTATAGAACCTTGGACCACCAGCACAGGGATAGAACCATTCATCATAGGCTGAGCCCTCCCCATCAATCACTAATTAAGAAAAGGCCCTACAGCTGGATCTGATGGAGGCATTTTCTCAATTGAGATTCCTTGCGTGTTAATGACTCTAGCTTGCATCAAGTTGACAGAAACTAGGCAGAACATATATATCCTCTCTCCTTCGGTAAACGTTATAAAGAATGCTAGACCTGCATCTTGGGGGCACATGTGTTCCAGAATATCTATGAATGTGGCCTAATACAGCCAATAGATCTAGAAATGGCAGTGCCTTATCACAGTGACAAAGGTCTGTCGAAAGTTATTCAATTGTGTGTCCTTCTAGCACTTAGCCTAGTGTTGTTACTGTCTGAGCACACTGAAGTCACACACATCACCTCTTCGTGATGCTCTGAGACCTGACTTGGCAGTGATGGCAGTGTCTGTTAGTTTGTGCCAAACCCTGACAATATAGCCAGATAGAGAGTGACCTGAACGTGACGAACTAGGCACCCTACTGACTTTTCCTGAAGCAGGCTGAGCCTGTAAGGTACCAAAAAGCAGGATAAAAACCTAGCATGTCTGTCTTCACTTTGTGACTGTCCTGGAGCTGGAGGCAGGCATAATGTATTGTCCTTAACTTCATTCCCTGAGTCATCTTGAGTTTCTGGAAGGGCAAAACCTCAAGAACAGACACACCCACCCATCTGCCCACTGAAAACTAGACTTGAGTTCCTGGCCCCTTTGTCTCTTTTTCTTTGCAAGATGACCAATTTGAGTACACCTCCCTCTCTACTTTTCAGCATTAATTAACTCTTTAATTGGCTTATTGGTTGGATTGTAGATCCTAGGAGATTGGGCCTGAGGGGGCATGAGGTTTCGGAGGAAAGTTCTGGTAAAAAACAAGAGCTCTGAAGACTTAGATTTCAGTATTTCTGGTTGTCAGCCATTTATTTCTATCCATATTGTATAACTCATTAAAAAAAATCTCCCTAATGTTAGCAAATGGTTTTATTTGTCTCTGTGCTCAACTACTCTCACAAGCAAATTGCACTCGGTCAACTTTTAGTGTTTGGAAGATCACAATGAATTTTTCATTTATTTTTTCAGTAATGTTCAAAAGTGGCCATTAACCCACCTCCATTTTATTTTATTTATTTATTTTTTTTAGAACTGCTACTTTCTTCATCATCTCAGATATTTGATACAGGGCACCAGGTAGCATTTATTCAACCAGTCTGATTGCTGAGTACATGATGACTAAGAGTTTTAACACTGCCACCTTGTGCCCATTGTTAGCCAGGCAGAAGATGCTTTCTTTCTAAAACACCATCCTCAGAGTGGCTTTCTTAGACCATACCTAACAGCAGGAGACCCCTGTCTGGGCTCTCCCAAGACAGGCATGTAAGCCAGAGATGAATATAAAGGAAGTTTATTGGCTTGTGTTCTTGCTATCAAGGGAGAAGAAGAGATTGAGCTGAAGTTGAGTTGAGGAATGTCTTAAGTCAAACCAACCCCACAGCAGCATCTGAACTGAGTTCTCTTGAGTTGTCCTCATGATAATCTTAATTCCTACATGGCCCACACTGGATGACATGACAGTTCTTGTCATCAGAAGTGATATTATTGGGGGCTAAGAGATAAAGGTTGAACCACAATCTCAGCCTTTGTGTAAGAGAGCCTTTAAATTTGAAGAGAAATCTTTACTGTGCACCACAAACTTCTGATGAAGTTATGCCCAAACCTCCATGCGTGATGGCTATTTATGATCTCAGCACTCAGGAAACATAGGCAGGTGGATTTCTATGAGTTTAAGACTAGGCTACTTTACATAGTGACTTCCTGGGCAGTCAAAGCTACAGAGTGAGATCTGACCCTCCCCAGTTCCCCAAAAGACCATGAAAGTGAAGTTTGGAAGATAGGGAGGTGGGGAAGGATCTGAGAGGAGTTAGTGGAGGAATATGATCTAAATATACTGTTGGGAATTTTCAAAGACAAAATATTCTTTAAAGAAAGGCAAATTGAGGTTGTTTGTTTACTTTACTTTTCCGTTTCCTTTTACCCCGCCATATTTCAGCTAAAAACAAACAAGCAAACAAACTGTGGTTATATACTGTCCCGAGTTTCTGAGATCCATATGAAACACAGTAATTTGTTTTTTTTTTTCATTATTTGAATGTCTCTTTCTTGACTGAGAGAGTCATGTGGGAGAGATAATGATTTAGCTATTTTCTTTCCTTATTCACTCTCCCTACACATATCAATGGCTCCATGAGTGTCTGTGGAACGGCTGGGTGAAGCTACACTGAAAACTCATAAGGTTTTCTGTCCATACCAGTTGGTTTTTAGATGTCTACAAAAATGCTACATTAAATGATAACGTCAACCTATAGATGACATTGTTTTCCCCTACAACTTCATTTATATACAAATAATTGCAAGTTTAAAATGTTTTTCAAGATAATTTAGGAAAAAAAAAATGTCCTCAGGCAAATGAACGATGGGAGGCAGCTTAAATTAGCCACAGGACTAAAACAGGGCTGATGATTCAGGCAAGTGAAATGTACAAGAGGGCTGGGAGATTAGCATATGAAAGAAACAGGTCGGAAGACTGGGAGCCTAGCCACTAGGACCCACTTGTACCAGTTAGGGACTGGAGAGGTGCAGCTAGTTGGCACCATGCCAATGAGCAAGAAAATTCACACTATGCCAGTGACCCATAAAGGTCACTGTCCTCTCCTCTATCCTTCATCCTAACTCCGTTCCTCTCTCCAGAAGTATAATATTTTTAAATAAACCAGCCCGACTTCTCCATGTTCAGTGAGTTGTATAGGTATCACCTTCAGCAATAGGGCCTTGCCCTTAGTTTGTCATGAGCAACTATTAGCTTTGGCTATAGCCAGGGTTGTTGGGGGTTCCCATGGGACCCCTTTGGTCAATATCTGATTAGATATTAACCATCCTCAGTATTGAATACTTCATTTGGTGATGAAACATGTTCTTCTGGTGTTCTTTCTTTCCCATTATTTCGCAATGTCATTTAGATCAACTTCATACATGTATATATTTTGGGAATCTTCTATTGTCAAGATTTCCATATGACCCCTCAAACGGCCCTTAGTTTTAGCTATCCCTCTTTGCATTTTCTCTCTCATCCCTCTTTCCTCCCCTCCCTCATTTGATTCTTCCATTACAGTCCCCATCCATCCAAACTATTTTATTTCCTCTTCTTAGGGAGATTCATCATTCATCCTTAGTCCTTCACTCAGTACCTAAATCTCTCTGGTTATATAAATTACAACTTGCTTGTCAATACCTTAACATCTAACATCCACATACAAGTGAATACACACCATACTTGTCTTTAAGGTTCTGAACTACCTCACTCAGAATGATTTTTTTTTTCTAACTCCATCCATTTCCCCGCAAATCTCATTTTTTCATTTTTATTTTTTATGGTTTATTCACTTGGCTTTATTTATTTGAATCCGAGTATCTGTAAATAGTTTATGGTCTTCATGTGTGGTGAGGTAGTTGTACACTGTGTGAAGATATATTGTTGTGTTTGGTTTAGTAAGAGCTGAAAGGCCAATAGCTATAAGTGGGACTTCCAGGGGAGAGAAGTGCCATGGAGATATGGCGAGAGGTAAAAGCCACGTGCTAGAATGTAGGTTAATAAAAAAGGGGGGTTAATATAAGTTATAAGAGATAGTGGGACAAGTTTAAGCTAAGGCAGAGCTCTCATAATTAATAATAAATCTCTATGTCATTATTTGGGAGCTGGCGACCTCCCCTCCACAAAACATCCTCTTATGCCATGTCAATTCATATTTTGAAAAACAGATATTATACTAAAATCAGTATTTGTAGATTAAAAAAATACATCCTTTGGAAATTATTCTTAGTTGAGAGAGAGAGAGAGAGGTATCTTTCACTTTGATGTCTATGATTATGCTTAGGAAGCTCTGTGTTGATGGTGGGCAATTTTCCTATTCTACAACTGGTCACCAACAGGTCATGAGTAACTTACAAAGCATCTGAGACATAATATTCTTTTACTTCAGTTTTTTCTGAAAAATTAATATGCCCTTAGAAATTACTTTAGAGATGTGGGGGTAGAAAATTGTTTGTCTGGAGGAGACGATTCCAGACTCACACAGTGGCTGCACATTGGGAATGGGTGGTTTGTTTGCATTCTTCGGTTTTACTGCATTGTGAGGAAACCATTGTCCCAACCCGGAGAATGTGCTGCCTGGAACCCAAATCTGTCACAAGGATTGATTGCGTGAAAGCTGCAAAAGACAATTCAGCACAATTTTCCGGGAGATGGAAGAAACATTTTTTTACAAGAGTCATTGGGAGGCCATGTCATGAATAAATAACATGAAGCTCCTCACCCTCCAAATCTTCCTGTGTAGTCTCTACATAGCCGTTGGTCTATCTTTCCTGAGTCTACCTTGATAAAAGAATTGTGTTGCCAACAAAAAACTAATTTCAAAGCATAACTCTGCTTTACATAATTCTGTGATTTAAATCCTAAAGTAATAACTATTAAAAATTATTTCATAATGCTAATGGTTATATATTTAAAAGCTATCAGTTACGGGACACAAATGTGTCATTCTGAGATTCACATGTAATATTTCTTGTGACTTACCCTTTAAAAGAATTTCACACATAAGTATTATATGTTTTATTATTTCCAGTCCTCTCTCTTCTATTCCCACTCTTCCCATGACCCCTCCCCCATTCGTGACAATGAAAGTTAAAGGAACTTTGACAAAGCCCCATGTCTAGATGAAGACCTTCAGGTGATCAGATCAACAGCTGCTGACAGAGGGAGAATCAGTTTTCTCCAGCTTTGCGCCCCCGATAGGTTATTCTGTCCCAAGTGGTCAGCTCTAAACACATGGAAGTATGAGCAACACTAAATGGACTCTCTCTCTACACACACACACACACACACACACACACAGAGAGAGAGAGAGAGAGGGAAAAGAAAATAAAAGTCATATGATTATGTTTTAACCCATTGTTTTAGGTAGGTTGACAGGCATTAGTAACTTTAGAGGCCCTGTTATAGCTTGCTTTGACCTCATCTCTCATTTTTCTGGTAACATAAGAAAGGAAAACTTCACTTTTACTACTCTTTACATTTTTCTATCAAAAAAGATGTCTCTGTACAGCTAGTACGTGCAGAGACATCTTTTTTTTTTTTTTTTTTTTTTTTGGCTTTTCGAGACAGGGTTTCTCTGTGGCTTTGGAGCCTGTCCTGGAACTAGCTCTGTAGACCAGGCTGGTCTCGAACTCACAGAGATCCGCCTGCCTCTGCCTCCCGAGTGCTGGGATTAAAGGCGTGTGCCACCATCGCCCAGCGAGACATCTTTTTTGATGGAAAATGTAAAGAGTATTAAAAGTGAAGTGTGGGAGCCTAGGCTGTTTGGATGTTCACCTTACTAGACCTGGAAGGAGGTGGGAGGTCTTTGGACTCCCCACAGGGCAGGGAACCCTGACTGCTCTTTGGGCTGATGAGAGAGGGGGAGTTGGTTGGGGGATGGGGAGGGAAATGGGAGGCGGTGATGGAGAGGAGACAGAAATCTTTAATAAATAAATAAATAAATAATAAATAAATAAATAAATAAACAAAGATTTCTCTGAGTTAAAGGCATGACTTTTTGATCTGCTCCAAAGAGCAGATCATTCCATACTGTTGCTTCCTCCCAAGAGTTACTCCATCTCCTTTTATACTCCATAAAAATAAGGCCACGGGCTGTAGCTTAGGACCCTAGAGAATACCTACTCATACCACTCTTGACAGTTATTACTCTTTAGCTTGTACCTCTGCTCTGCTTCTAATAAAGTCATCTCTCTACTTTGGTAAATCTTCATGAGTCATTGTTTTCTTTGGACAAGAGGCAAGATTCTGGAAATACCTGACTCTACCCTGACCATGGGCAACAAAGTTTGACACAGATACATATAAGGTGAAACCAAGCAAAGACTTGAAGAATGTGGCCCTAAAAGAGACCATTTTTATAGACAACTTTATCTTGCCCATTTCAAGCCTTCAGAATTGAATGCATTTACTTTGTTTCAGTCATTCAGTCTGTGGTATTTTATTTTGACAGCCAAAACAAAATAATATACTCCCTATAACAATGGAAAAAGCCTCTGAATCTTTTTGTTTAGTTACTAAGCTTGATATTTAGCTGAAAGGTTTTGTCATAATAAAGATGATCTCATTAGTAATAAAACTGTATTTGGCTTGTTAAAGCTATTTGAATTTTTGGAAATTCCTGTGTATAATCCAGGAAAGACAGCATAACAAGTAATAATAATAGGGTGTCATTTCAAATTTAGGAGTGTTTTTCTAAAAATGCTTTGGTATTGTTAATCCCACTGGGCAAGAATAAGACTATTACCACAATTTTTGAGCCAAATTTGAAGGAAGCTTTCTTAAATACCAGGACCATGGATACTGGCCAGGCCCATAACTGGGATTCTCAGAGCACGACACTGAATTACATTAGACAGGGGCTTATAAAGACAGACTCTTCAAGGCTCTGTATTTCTCATGTTCATCCAGTCAGGGGCAAGCAGATATCCTGATATAATTCCTGCCCACATACCTCCCCCTACATGTGACCAAGCACATGCTGTGAAATTGGTGTCACTATGCTTATTTATAGAAGTGAAATCACATCTCTTGTTATCTTGCATGAACAGCACTCTTCAGTATTCCAGGAAATGATCTGTCCTTGGGCAAGTGAGGCTTACAGGTTTGAGACTTTTGTCTTATAGATCTCTATATCAGAGTAATTTAATCTTAAAATTAAATTTAGCCATCACAGCATTTGCATGAAAAATAAACAGAAGAGTTAACAGTTTCAGGGATGTAGATATTAGCCTATTTTAATGTTAGACTTTAATGTAAGCACAGAAAAACTCCTCTGCTACGAAGATAAATTGGGGGAAGTCCCATAAGGGGACTTTTGTAAATAGTGAACTCTGTTTTTGTAAGGATCACTGTTGTTAAGTATCTATATTTCAAAATATAAAGTCATGAGTTTTTATAAATTATTTCTTCTTCATAGAAACTTTTGTGGTATCTTAGCATAAATGATTATAGAAATAATGCTGTATTATTAAGAATTTATGAAGAACTAGGAAAAGTAAAATAATTCAATTTAAATTTTTGTGCTTGCCCCATAGTTTACCATGTAGTTGGCAGAATTTCATAGCATTTTATCAAATTGGATAGAAATGTGTGTTATGATTGGAATTATAGCCTCATAAAATTGATTTGTCGAAGGCCTAACCTAACACCCAGAGTGATCGTATTTGGAAATGAGACTTTAAAGGTTTAGTAAAGGCTACATGAAGTAAGATAGGTGGTTCCTAATCCAAAGAGACTTGATGTTTCATGAGAAGAACAAAAGTCCTCTGTGGTGTAAATGTGCAGAGAGAAGATAATGTAGGAACGACAGTGAGGTAGACAGGCACCAGCAAGCGAAGGAGAAAGTCCTGGAGGAGAGCCATATCTCTGTATCTCCTCCCAGACCTTGAGCTTACCCTCTACAAAACTGTGAGGAAGTAAGATTTTGTTAGTTAAAATCCTCAGTCTTGGGAAGTTTTAAGAAGCCCATGCCCTTCTTGTAAAGTATGCCTTACTTTCTTTCTGAGAGTTTTCTTTTTGTTTATTTCTAAGATTAATATTTTTCAAAATAAACTTTAATTCTGCTTTAAAAGAATGCAGTCCCCAATCTATGGCACTTTGCCGTGGAGGCCTCAAGGAAGAACTAGTGCTCTGTAGGTCTTTCTCAGATAGTAGCTGAGAAATTACTTGCAAGAGGGAGTTTGTTACATTTTCCAAAAAATATATTATTTCCAAGACTGCCTTTTGGTTTCATATTTATAGAAAATCAACGGTTGTGTTTATGTGGGAGAATATGGGATAAGGTCTGTTTCATACATGTACGTTCCAAATTTATGCGAAGCCACTCATTTATATTCGTGCTATTTTTTTCTCAGAATCATCAGATGTATTTGAGGAAAGGCAAAATCAGCAGATAATTTAGAAGCCAAATTTTCAAAAGGATGTTTGTATAACAGGAAAAACTCATCAAATATGACTTTTAAAAGCATGAGAAGTTGTAGACTTACATCTTTACAATAACATAGCCTTAGAGGAGGCAAAAACATACAAATGTGTAGAATTTCATTACATAATTTTCTTAAGAATTTTCAGCTGATTTGATTTCTGAGTATGCAGTCCACATTATTTTGGAGGAAAACTCAAAACTTCCTCTGAATCTTTTTAGGTATATTCTATGATATTTTATGTAATTATTAGAACAACCTCTATATCTTTAAACAATAGACCAATGGAAATTTTTTTATTTCCTGTTACTATAGGTTTGATTTATCTTTTTTAACATTATATTTTGAGGTAGGAAGACAAGAGTGAGATATAGGCTCCTCCAAAAATTGTATGTGTGTGTGTGTATGTATGTATGTACGTATTCCTAAATACAGTATTATATACATAGTTTATATGACAGTTTCTAGGTCTGACTACTTGGTATGGGTAACCAATTGTTGTGCTCTTCCCTAAGGAAGCTGTTGTCTGTAGCTCTATGTGTGGCGGAGGCCTCATTAACTTTCCCATCCCCATATGGACATGTCTGGGAGTCATCTTCATCCCCTTGTGTTCAGGCAGCTTCCTTGATGAGAATTTACTGGTGCAGCTCCTAACATTCTTCAGGTGCTTGGAAATCTGAATTCCGGTCCTCATTTCTGCACGTTGAGTACTTTATCTACAGAGCTATGCCTGCCTCTACTTCCTCAGGTGTAGTGAAGAGCGGCGGGGCTGCTTTCCGCCACCCGGCTAGCTTTACCCGAAATAATTACACGGAAAGTGTATTCTTTTAAACACTGCTTGGCCCATCAGTTTTAACCTCTTATTGGCTAGCTCTTACATATTGATCTAACCCATTTCTAAGATTCTGTGTAGCACCACGAGCTGGCTTACCAGGAAAGATCTTAACCTGCGTCTGTCTGGAGTGGGAGAATCATGGCGACTGACTGACTCGGCTTCTTTCTCCCAGCATTCTTTCTGTTTACTCTGCCTACCTAATTTCCTGTCCTATTAAAGGGCCAAGGCAGTCTCTTTATTTAACCAATGAAATCAACACAAAACAGAAGACTCCCACACTCAGGGCTGGTAATAAAGGCATGAGTGACCATCCCTCTCCTCCTAAGTATTTCTCAAATGTTGGAAACCATAATAGTTGGTACAGCAATATACAGCACAGAAAGAAAACACAGGTTTATAGGAGTTTGTATCTCAGGTGATTCAATTTTATTTCATCTGAAATTATGGAGAAGGTGTAAGAATGGCAACAACCGCCAGCAGTACAGACCCCTCACGCACACTATACAGTATAGAAACAAGTAGCGCATGGGCCATTTGAGGAAGAAACCATGGCTACCTTGTTTCACCTCAGCATGCCGTTCAGATCCAAACCAGACTCAAATGAATAGTGGAGAAGAATTATGGAGTGCGATACAGGAAACAATGTGATGTGAAATATGAAATTATGAGACATTATCGTTGCAATCCTAAGTGAGTCATGATCCCGAGATCTTATCTGAGAACATCTCTCCATGCTTGTGTAGGAACCACAAGTGGCCAGAGAAGTCTCAGTCAGCATCGCTGGTACTGTAGCACCTGTCCCTTTTAATCAGCTCTTCCACGGTCAGATGTTCAGCCTGGCACTGCACTCTGGGAACCACAGGCTTAGCCGCACACCCTTGGCTTGCAGCATCAAAACCCGTTCTCCCATCACTCCAAGCTGCTCCTGTAGTTTCCCCATGCCAGGATTTGACATCGTTTCCAAGTTCTCTTAAATACAAGCGTGACATACTTTTGAGTTGATCAACCGAATCTATGAAATCACACCCAAGGGTGTGATGATTCTTGGAAAAAGAAGAGACTTTCACGGTGTTAGAAAAGAAAAGGTGTACGTTTTTGTTATTTCCATGGTTTCCTTTCATGGGTAAGAGGTTGATATCAGGAGAGGCTGTACGGCTTTCCTCTTTAACTGATAAGCCCAGCCGGAAGCCTTGCTCCGGAGCGAACTGCTCAGGACTGCCTGCAGTCACTCCGTCAGCCCTTTTCTCCAGAGCCGTGGCTAGGACCTTCTTAGAGGACGACTTTTCGGATTCAAAGATACCAAGTAACTCTGAGATCCTAGATGTCTGTTTTAACTTTTTGTTTTGATATTCACTTGCGTAGTAGCTGTTTGCTTCACTGGCCGACGGCACTAGATGAGGACGTTCTAAAATAGGTTTCTCCTGCCTGCCGTTCTTCAGAGAGGGGACAGCTACCGAATTGTTATTGTTGTTGTTATTGAAGTTCTGTCTGTGGGTCTCTGGCCCCACGTCAGCACCAGGGTTTGTAACTTGTAAAGCCTCTGCGCCATCAGGTTCATTAGCATGTCCATCCTTCTCCTTTGCTTCGCTCCGCACATACAGGTGACTGTCGTAAAGATCCATCCCGCTTTTTCTCTTGTTTGCTACACCCTCAGCTTCATCCAGCTTATCTTGCATATTTCTCTTTCCCTCTTTCTCCTCTTTTCTTGCTTCACACACTTTTATTTCTTGGACTACCGCAATGTCCTCTTTCTGACACGCGTGGTGCTGACACGGTTGTAGGACAGGGAAGCTCTCTGGCTCTTCCCCTTGATTCTCCATGCTTTTTACGTGCTCTGTCGGCGACTCCCTTTTAAATTCCGAGGGAACGGGGATTGTCACGTGAGGTGGCCATTTAGGCTTACTCACTTTGAGCTCTTCCTCACGGGGAGAGCTTTTCTTAGGCATCTCCGGGCAAGGAGGCCAAACAATTTTTAATTTTCCTCTCTCCCCCCATTTCCTCAAATCATCGTTTTGCCACTCGTTGTTACAAACCTCTGCATGTTTAGTAAGATCCCCAGACAAGAGGGTATCTGCTGCAGGGTTTTCAAACACACTGGGTTCTTCAGTGGGAATTAAATCAACTAAGCTGCTTTGGTTTTTGCAATTCCATCGATCTTTATGCTGTCTGTGTCCAAAACCTTCATCATAATTTCCTTTAGACTTAAAAAGTTGTTGAAAGTGGGGCTTGCAGTATATTTGTCCATGAAGTGATGCGTAATTTCCCAAACTGCCAAAAGAAAAGACATAATATTGAGGGTTCTGTATTCTTACTATACATTTATAGAGAATTGCAGAATTATTTTAGTAATGAGTCAGAAAATCAGGTACCCCCTTACCACCCAGAGGAACGGCCCTGTTAATTAAAATTCCTGTTAGGCGAATTACCACCAATCCCCACTGTGATGTGTGCCTTTCAGTATTCAGAATTTCATGCTGCGTATCACCAACGATATAGTAGGTGTGCTCAGGCACAGTCCATCCATTAGACCAATGGGCCTAAACCTGTGCCGACTCAGCGACTTCTGACACTGGATATAGTCCAGATCTAGAATGACCAGTGCCAAGAACTGTTATGCTGAAACTACCAAACTTTTAATAAAAAGTACAGAGAAAAAGAATTCTCCGTGTTGTCAGCTGTGATGACACACACGAAGAACACAGAGTAAATATTACCAGCATAGTAGAATTTAAGGAATACTGCCACCACAAATTCAAGTTCTAAAGAGTCTCGTAGAAAATAAGCTTGAATAACCAGAACATCTAAAGAAGAAGCTCAGCACTAGACACTAATGCCATGATACCTGGAAGATGAAATGAATGGTTAAGGGGGCAGAGAGGGGAGCAGGGCACAATGCAGTGTCTAAAGGATCTGGCATGGATAATACAGTAACTTATTTAGAAATGGGTGGGTAAGTTAAATCAAATATAAATTTTATAAAATTTTGGTTCATTGATTGGTACTATCATTAGTTTTTGTTATTAGATGACTTTAAGCTTTCTGTGTCATTTGACTGTTGTATGTATGTCTGTTCATAATTTGAGTACCTGGTACAGGAGGAGGCCAGAAGAGGGTGCCAGGTCTACTGGACCTGGCATTAAGAGCACACTATGTTCACACTATATAGCTGTGGGTGACTTTGAAGCTAGTGTTGGAATCCTAGGCTTGCACTACTGTTCTTGTCTGATGCAGTGCTCTGGTTTAAATCTGGGGCCTTGGGTGTACTTCACAAACTATCCCCCCAGCTAGAGCTTCAGTTCCAATCCAAGGCTGTTATTAAGATGAGTGAATATAAGATATTCTAAGTCTGTTATATTTTTTATACTACTTGACACTGGATCTAGGCTCATGCAATCGCTACACAGATGCTCTGATATTAAGAGGTATCCCAACGACACTTTCTACATTTTATTATCACATAGGGTGTTATTAGGTTGTTCAAAGACATCTTAAAGTTATTGTAATATCTCAGCCTCAAAACAGCTTAGTTATCATCTTCTTTATGTTTGAGGGATAGAGAAAAAAACATACAGACCTAGAAGGGAAGCAGCTACATAGATAAGTTTGGAATTTGATTGGAATTATCATTGAATTTAGAGTGTATAATATATGTAAATATCTATTAGTTCATCTACCCAAAATGGCTTAGAAACAAAATCTGAAACAAAATTAGAATGGGCATCAAGTGGGTTGGACTTGAAGTAGCACATGTTGCTAGAGTAAGGAAGACTTGCAGAAATGATGGGACCAGGACTTGCACGGGGAATGGAAAGACACCCTGCATTTATCAAGTAATGAAGTTCCTAAAGTTTACTTAGGTCATGGAAAAGGTACTTACTCAGCAGACAATGCAAAGAGAAGAGATTCCTCTAACCAGGTGAAAGAAAGGTGAACCCCAGTCAATGTATTTTATTGAGGTCAATCAACTGTTCCTTCCCAGTCGTGATTAGTAAGTTTATGAGGACTCCATTCTTTCCCCGAAAAAAAGGGTCACATGACCAAGAACAGTGTACACCTGCAGGTCTAATTCAAAATCATGCCTTATCTGACAGTTTGGAAGTATCCAGGACAAAGAGAGCTTTGAACTACTTGGTGAGTGTGCAATCAGCAACTTGAGACCAGAACATTCTGCAGGCCAAATATCTTGTGCTCTTAGCAAAATAGATGGTGAAGCAGAAAGGGAATGCAGGGGAAACTTAAGGATCAAAAAAGAATTTACAAAACACAACAAAATATAAAAATAAGATACAGCACTATAAATGTATGCAAGAGCAGCAACAATTAAAGGAAAATACATGATAATTAGAATGGATACTTTTAGTCATGGGAATGAGTGGAGGTTGTGTTTAAAATAGAATACATATAAGGCTCTTCCAATATGGCCAGCAAAGTTCTTTAGGTTGATTAGTGGTTACAAAGTGTTCATGCTGTAATGATTTATTGTATCGTGCATTTCACTCCTTTGACTTTCTTTGTATTTTTGATCCATCACTTAAAACTATCAGTATTTGATATGTAATTTTGAATCTTTATTATATGTCAGCCCTGGCTAGGTGTTGAGAAAGCAAACATTACCACAGTTAATGTCAATGACGATTATAGTAGCTCAGGTTAATGGTGGGGAAAGTGCAGGGGATGCTTTGAAGAATGATTGAGAAGGATGTCTGACCTCTCTGTGCAAGTCAAAAAGTTAAAATAACAAAAAGTTTCATGAATGAGATAGTCTTAGTTGAGGTCTGAAGAATGAGTGGACATTGACTGATAGAGATCTGGAAGATGTGTATTTAAAAACTCCTAGAAGGAGTAGGGATGGCATCTGACATTAGCTGGAAGTGTGAGAGAGTAAAAAAAAATATCTTTTATTAGAAATAGAAAGAGGTAATTCTGCATGGAGTGTAACCTATAACTGAAAAGGACTGGGGATGCTTGAAGAATTGGGGAGAAATATGGGCTACATTTGAACCGGAGGTTGATTAATGTTTTAATGACAGATATTTTTAATGGACTGGGGAAGCTAGTCTACGCTTTAAACAGAGAAGGTGTTTCATATTTGTGTTTCAGAAAGATCATTTTACAACACTGTAGAATACAGTCTTAGAATGGATTGTTGATAGTGGTACTGCTAAGAGATGTGAACACAGGAAGACCACACTAGCTACAGTGGGTGTGGCGTTTGCCCAAGTGAGAAACAATATATGCTGGAGTGAAGGTTGAGCTATGCGGATGGTGAAAAATGCACAGCTTAAAGGGGAAAATTCTGAATTCTGTAATTGAAAAAAGTGGGTAGTGGCTGAAATGGAGTGAAAGAATAATTGAAAGAAAGATAGCTTCACGACTAGGCCACAGGGAATGTTCGTGCCGCTTACTGATACAGAGAGGTAGGAGCTACACTCAGAGAGTGCATGGAAACAACAAGAAGAGTAAAAGAGTCCTACTGATGTGGTTATGCTTACAGGGGCCTTGATGATTGGAAAGAAGTATTTAATGAGCAAAGGTGCAATCTGGCCCAGCAGTGCACAATTCAGAGTCACCCCCACACAGAAGTTACAGGGTCGTGTGAGACTGACTCATTCACCAGAAGGAAACAGAAACAATGAGAAGACTATATCCAAACTTGTGGGCTTCTGAAGAGCTCCAGTATCTCGCTGATGGTCAGGAAAAAGAGTCACCCACACAGGTGCCTGAGAAGGAGCACCCTGGAAATCGAGGGGAATCATTATGTCATATTGCCATGGAAACCAAGGGAAAAGAATGTTGCACCGAGGAATATTTGACACTGCCAATTAGAGTCGGGAAAGTGATAGTCTGAGAGGTGCACATTAGATTCAGCAAAATAAATTCCATTTCAGCATTTCAAACTATGGCCGTACCAAATGTCACGTTCATTTAGATGCATCTCCTTTGAGAGGTGGAAAAGGAAAGCTCATGCCACTGTGTTGATTAGCATGTGGCCTTTGCTTCAGAAATAAACAGCTTTTGCCTGACCTGTCACTAACATTATTCCCAACTCCATTTCTTAACTTATACACCTTAGCTCAAACAGACAAGCTCTGCACCATGCCCTGCTCTGGGATACAAAGTTTCCCTGGAATGTATCTAAGCCTATTCATAGCCACACCCACCTGCTCTCTCTAGCCAGTCATTCTTGGGGTCCAAGGAAACATGAGTCCTGATGGGAACAGAATGGCCTGCCAATTCCAATATTTATTATCTGCCCTTTACAGAAAGAGTTTACCAGCTTGTAATCTAGAGCTAATGCATTCAGGCACATCACCAACTTAAAAAGCCTGGCTTCACAGGTACTCAGGACGCTTTCTGACCCACCCCATTCCCACAAGTAGAAAGGTAGCTTGTGAAAGGGAAGAGTTGAGAATCAGCCTGGGCAATGCATAGTAGAATAGGGTCACAGCCCCCTGTGTGACAGTAGCCACTGAGGGCAGCTGTGAGATCTGGAGAATTCTACTTCTCTCTAGAGACTAGCTATTGTACATAGGCTCCTAGCTTCTTTAGCCCATGAGGCACACTCAACATGACATTGTTACCTCAGTTTACTGCTGCAGTGATGGCATCTGAAACAAGATTTATGAAAATTCTGCTTGTCTGCTACGAGGCATTCCATTGGATAAACTGTCTTTTGACAGATTACGCAGATTTCCTTGTCTTGGACCAGCAGTTTCTAAAAGTAAAAATTTATAAAGGCTTATATGTTTCTATTTTCCATCACAATTGCAATAACAAAGGAAAACAAATAATAGATAAACAGGCCATGCAGATAAAGTGAAAAATCCCTGGAAATTGTCTTTATGTCTTGTTCTCTGGACAGTGTGCAATAGCACGGAATTTTGAGGATCTGGTACAAAGATTTAATGCCTCTACCATTATACCTTGTGGAAATTGGCCTATTATTTATAAACACATAATATGTATTATGCTTACTTACATGAATACGTTAAATATATACAGTAAACTCAGTCATGGGGAACTTTAAGAAAATTTATCATTTGAAGCAACTAGACTTTCCATACATATAAAGTTTTATATGAAACTTTTATTTCTAAAACCGTATTATGGATCAATCATTCTAAAATACATTCAGATTTTTATGAGCCAAGGCATTGTATAGTATTTGATTAAATATTATCTCAATAATATCAGGTTTACTTCGTGACGCCAACAGTTTACTTCCTTGTAATAATACTCTCCCATACATGTAATGTCAAGGAGGACCTCTCCTCTTTTCTTAACTGACTTTAGACTTTACGGCCTTTAGGATCCTTACATCTACCCTTTCTGTTTTGTTTTGTTTTGTTTACTGTTGATTATCTCACTTACTACCTGCAGCTGCTCCCCACTGCTCCCATGTGAAGGGTAGTCTTTATAAATAACAGTCATTAGTTACATCACTAATCAGGGTCCTATAGTGGCTTACACTGGACACAGACACATCAATTAAATATTGGTTTTGACTTTCACTATACTCTTCCGACAATAACCAACCTTTTGGATTTGTCACCTATGAAAGCAATTATGTCGAGGCCCTTCATACAAAAGCCACGTTTGTGCTTACGCTCTGCCTCTCCGTGATTGAGAGGACTCCTTTGACTCTTTCACTTGACTAGGGACATATTTCTATGTTTCACGCCAGCTTCTTTGTGTTTTCTATGGTTTTGAACTGTCTTAGCAAAAACAGAACATTTGAAATTAATTAGACAGCTTTGCTTAATTATGCCAGAAGCAAGCACATTAAGAAACCATATTAACTTGATAAACTAGACACATATGTTGTAAATATGAGAGGTGTAATTATTAATTTCAGCAGGTTTTTTATTTTTAAGTTTGCTGTTTCTTTGAAGCTGTCCAAAAGAATAGACTGCATTAATGTGGCCGATTCATTGTGTCCTACCCTTTTATCATGAAGCCTCATTAACTGTGAAAAGCATGGAATGTACAATTGAGTGAGCTATCTTGTGATATTAAAAATATGATGTTCTTATGATTCAAATCTCTTATTTTACAAACATAATCAAGTCTTAAGACATATTACTTATCCTCGTCTATGAATTAGGTCAATGGAACTGTCATTTGGGCTTAATGTTCATAAAGATGAAAATATTCGTTACAGAAAACATTGGGATCTGGGTGTGTTATCGCCTCAATTCAATTACAATAGCTAAATATATAAAATGTCTAACGTCACATCTACATCTTTAACATGCTGATGAAAATACTTACAGCACGCATGCATACTGTGAGTTCTGTCTGAGGCTTTTACTAAGGTGTATTTAAGCACACAGTTAAAATATGTCAAAGGTTTTGATCTGGTACCACCATAAACTATTGAATGAAGTAAATCTTATTATTAAATTTTATTAATGAGTTTGTTTTATAGCAAACAAATAGTTCCACCACTGCTAAAACCACCCCAGCAGTTCTTACGTCTGATGCTTTCTTTAAACTCCTATTTAACTTGAGTTTGAAGAACAGGTTTCCGTAATGCATTCTGCAAGTTAGTCATTTTAAATGTAAGTAAGGAAGTAGAAAGCAAGGATAGCAAAGAATCATAAGCCCGCAGGGTTTGCCGTTAGTCCTAGCTTGTTCCTGGGTTATTTCCACACACTGTTTAATTGCAAATATTATTTGACATTTGGCACGCATGCTTTCAAATGTGTTAATCTTCTTTCATACTCTTCAATCTCATTTACCACGGAAAAAGGCAGATTCCTCCTGGAAGGCCTGGCTCATTTCAGTTGCATGTGCGTTGGAGGTTTCATAGCCCAAGTGCTCAAAAATCCTTTCGCTCTCCTGCCATGTCTTCTGAAAATCTCTTCTATGATTTGGAGGTGAATCCGCAAGGTCTAGGATGTGGCCAGCAATCACGTCTTCATAGGTAGGTGGAGCATGCCTGCTGTCAAAGCCAGACCTGCCTGCATCTGAGCTACGTGTCGATGAGGTTGCTACCTTTGACCCAATGATCTGACTGTCAAATGCGTCTATGCCTAAGAAGTGCTCACTGAGAGACCTTGCTTCAGAGTGAACCCTGGGCTGCATTGCAGAAACTGTTCCTTGGTACTCTCTAGGATGTCTGTAGGAAAAGCCTGGAAAGTTAGCATTTCCAGAAGATGCTAATCCAAACTCCTCCTTACAAAATGTGTGACTCTCTTGTTTCATGTTGCAGTTTACTTTACCGTTTGCATAAGCTCTTCTATCTGTCTTTGCTCCAAAAACTGGGTCATTCTCAAATTCCCTAAACCATCTGTGCATTTCGTTTTCATGGCCATTCAGAAAACGTTCAGCCATTTGAACCGTTTGATTGGTAGCGGCTTCAAATCTCTCTGTGTGTTCTGATAGGCGAGGCCCTTGTACCTTGCGGATGATTTCAACTGCATCATAGCTTTCGATTTCTGGCATTGTGCTGTCGATTGAATTCATTTCATCTTTATGAACATACGTCTCCTTTTTCTCTGTTTCTCTCCTTTCCTCTTGAGCTGCTACAGATTCCCGGAAGGAACCACTCACGACGTGGTTCACATTGACAGGTATCGTGACGGCTGGTGGAGAGTCCCTGGCATGACTTTCTATCTTAATTTGCCTGCGGAGTGTGGCTGGAGACACGATCACTTCTGATCTCTTCTCTACCATCGGAACTGGGGTCCCTGGCGAGCATGGGATGCTACCTCTGGCTAACCTGGCCGTGGTGTCTTTGAGTCTAACGAGTTGTTCAGAGCGGCTCCTTGGTGGGGATGGGGAGGTGCCTGTTCTGGGAAGTCTAGATGTTTGCTCTGCGGGTCTTCTGGGTGGAGGTTCAGTACAACTGTTCTTTTTAGGGGACTGAGAAAGCTCAGTCTTGGTGGAGGTTTCGGCTCGGCGGGCAGTGGACTCTATTGTAATGAACGTTGGTGACGGTGGACGAGTTTTCAGAGAGGGAGGAGCCATCTTATAATCTCCCTTAGGCTCCTGATGTGTCTCAGCAGGGCCATGGGTCATTGCTACTTGGCAGTGTGATGATTTTTCTTCTCCAATTTTATTTTCTTGATCATGAGTCATTGTTACTTGGTGCTGTGGTAATTTTTCTTCTCCAATTTTATTTTCTCGCTGCTCAGTGCATTTATTCGAGCTGGCATTGAAGTTAGACACTTTCAATGACATTTCATTAAGATGGGTAGGCTTATCTCTCTGCTTTCCTGTTTGGGCGGCCATCATGGCTGTTTGAATTACATGTTCACAGTGCGCAAGCATATCCTCTGCTTGAGTTTTAATATGTGTTATTTCTTCTTTGACTTTTTCTAAATTATTCTCCATGGCAACACAAACTCCATAGTTTCTTTTTTCTTCACTTATCAGCCATACCGGAACAATATTTAACAGTGTCTGAAATGTTTGAAGGCCACTTTTATTTGACTCTGCTTCGAACTGTTTTACTCTAGACAAAATCTGCTGTAGTTCTTCACGTTTCCTCAAGAATTCCAATATATTTATGGCACCTTTCCCATCATTCTGCTGGGATTCTTTCACAGAGGAAAATGGAGACCTGTGCTGCATAATCTCTTGCTTTGAATGCTCAGTGTTAAGAGTGACATGGGTCTGTTGAATGCCCTGGTCTCTAAGACATTTTTTCTCTGTCATATCAGGCAGTTTTTTGTGCTCAACTGTACTTCCAGATGTTTGTATTTGTGTTTGCTGAAAATTCTGAGTCCGTGTGTCTAGGCATGCATCAAAAATCGTTTGTTGGACTACCCTCGGTACTCTCTGGTCCTGCAGATGCTTTTGCTTTCTGTCTGTTAATCTGTCCTCTTTGGAACTGCTCATGCATGAGTCCTGACGACTTTCTTCACGCCCTAGGACATTTCCCCCGTCAAGCTCCCCAAATCCCCTCTGCTTCTTGGGAGGTGTTTTGAGTTTACTCTTGTGATTTTTTCCCGAAGATTCTTCAGGCATTTGTATTGTCACCGTTTTCTCCGTTTTAGGCAATGGAAAAGATTTTTCAGGCACAGATTGCTTATCGTCAAACTGTGTCTTTGCTTGGGGTTTCTTGATTTCCTGATTCATTTGTTTAGTGATGGTTTGGGCGTCAACTTCAGATTGCTTTATGTGACTTTCGAAACTGCGATCTATTTCAGTCAATGTATGATCTAGTGTCGGGAGCTTGACCGTTTTCACGTTGATACTTGGGAAATTTGATTTGCTTTGGGGAAAGGGCAACGTCTCCATATGTGTTTGTTGTGTCTTACATCCCTTGTAATTCTGGCTAATTTCACAAGCTGATTCTGATTGTTGCATGTTCTTCGAGCTTTGTATACCTCCCTTTCTCATGGTACACTTATCTTCTGAAGCTGCTAGAACATGCTGGAGCTTCTCAGTAGCGACTGCCAATGCAGAGGCTGTGCAGGGTTGGCTGTCAGAGCTCACACCTACAAGCACAGCGCTCTTCTTAGTCAAGTCCAAATCCTTCCCGGGTATGGGGACTGTCTCAGCTGCTTTTTGTGACGCTGTTTCTTTCTCCTTCTCGGATATGTTTTGGTGGTAGGTTTCTGTTTTGACAGTGCTGTGGCAAGAATTCTCCTGTCTCTGTTTCTCAAGCTCTTCCCTTTGTTGTCTGTATTTTTCTTCGGCAATCATTAAAGGTGTCTTAAATTTTCTCATGTAAGGCTTCGGGCTTTGTTGCTCTGAACCCGATGGAAGTGAGTGGGATTTAACTAGGGGTGCTTTCTGTTTACCCCTGGGAGCTGAGACTTCTGGAACTGTCTGAGATAAAGAGTTTGCTGAGCGGATTGACAGCTGTTTTCTTTCACCAAGGCTTTCTCTGAATACCTCCTGCTTTGTCTCAGTATGCTCACTGCTCACTGCCACCCCTGATCTTTCCTGATACTTCGGGAGGATGGTTTTCATTTCCATATCTGACACAGATTTTCCCAATTCGCCATTTGGGTTCTGCTGACTGATTTTATCTTTAACTCTCTTGGGAAGTTTGGGTTTGGGGAGTGTAGGAGGTGGTGTTTTTCCTGTTAGGGTTTTAGCCTGAGAGTGAATCTGCAGAGAGCTTGAGGATTCTGTTTGGGAATGTTGCTGCCAGAGTAGTTCACTGTGATTTTCTAGGGCAGAGGGGGGTAGAAGCTGTGCTGCTTGCCACGGAGTTGGAGGAGGTGGAGGAGGTAGGGATGCTGACAGACGTTCTCCTTCTGATTTCTCATCTGCTGGTGGTGGAGGAAGAGGGAGACTTGGGAAGTTTTCAAATTCAGTCCTTGTCTTTTCTGTGGATGAAGAGGGAAGAAACTCATTCTTTTCAGGCAACAACATTGAAGGTGGTGGAGGGGGAAGAGGAAATTCAATTTCGGATGATGCATTGGAAGGTGGTGGAGGAGGAGGAGATGGAGGTGGAAGAGAGTCCTCATTTTCTTTTACATGACACTCAGGGTGAAGGTGGATTGGATTAAGGGACCTCTCCATTGCCATTTTCAACTCGTTGGAAGTATTTGTCTTCATTAGAAAGTCCTGGCTTTCTAGACAAACATCAATTTTCTGGTTTTTGTCAGTTGCCTGAAATTTTTTGTGGCCTTTCCCAGAGACTCTCATTCCTGTTAGTCCGTGGACATCCTTACCTACAGGTAAAGGTTGAAGGCTCCCATCATTTTTCTTCGTATCTTTATTAGAATACCATGTTTCCTGACTTAGCAAGGCTTGCTCCCAAGAGTTTCTGGTTGCCCCATGCATCTCTTCAGCTGTCTTGTTGGTGGGATGCTGGGTGGGATCTGGCATATAACTTTGTGCCCCTGCTGATATATTCACATTTTTCATTTTATTTTGACTCTTCCCATAGGAATCCCAGGACTGAGACTTCTGGTTATCATTCCGTACTTCACAAGATTGAATCTGCTGCTTTCTAAACATTTTGTCTCCAGACTGGGAGAAGTTAAAGATAGCATTTTTTGACTCTCTCACATTCTCTGATTCCTTGATTTTTACATTTTCCTTCATTGCCATGGTTGTAGTTAACTGTTTACTCATACTGTTGCCACCACGCAGATATTCTCTGCTCTCAGTCCAGATGCCAGTTCTGTCACCCATGTCTAAGGCATTTCTCACAGCTCTGTGCTCTGGATTAGACATCTTCCTAAGGTTTTTCTCTAGAGCGTCGTTGTTTTGTTCCCGATCAACAACAATCTTGACAGCGCCCTTTGGGGCTCTGGGAAGATGAACCTCAGATCTTTTTTCTACTGAAGGCTGTTTGTACGATTGCTGCATGGTTTCATGGAGAGGGCCTGGTCCTGCTTGCTGCCTGGTTGCTGGCTCAAATGGTCCTGGCATTGGTTGGAGAAGACTTCTTTTGTCTCTCTGGACAGTAGCTGGACGAATCCCTACTTTTTGTCGTTCTGCGAATCCCAGTGCATCTTCTTTGATTAGCCCTGCTCTATCCACCTTTTTGAAACCCTGCTGTGCTTCTTTCAAAGACCTTAATGATGTTTCAAGGTCATCTAGCATCATCTCTTTTTTCAGTATTTCAGTCCTTGTATTTGTAGCCTTCTCAAGGCACGCAATAGCTTGCTCAAGATCACCAGAGATGCCACCAGATTGTTTAGATTCTTTCTGTCTGTGGCTTGACTCCTTAAGTGACTCTAGTGTGGTCAACCTGTCACCGTTTACAATTTCATCTGCTTTTGACCCTGTTTTCTGATTCATGGCCTGGCTGAGAGAGTTTAGGGTTGAGTTCAAATCACCTTTTATAGTCTCTTCTTTCTGTGTCTTGGAAGATGAACCCTGAGATCCAGCCATGAGGACTTTAACTGTATTGTGCACTTCTCCTGGGATGATGTCAGTTTCATGAACGGTACGTTCAACCAGGGATTGCCTTTCCTTTAGTAACAGTTTTGTGCCCTCCACATCACCCCTGATTATGTCTCCCTCTCCCTCTTGTTCCCTGGCTGTGAGTGTTTCATTCGTCCCTGCTTGAAGTTGTTTGAGGTAATCCAAAGCTCCGGTTTCTATGCATGTTGTGAAGAACTGAACGTTTCCCCTCTCTGAGGCACCGACTTTTGTCTTTTCAGGTATTTTACCATTTGATGGAGAAGATAGCAGGTTATGAATGGCGCCTCTCACATCACCTCCGATTATGTCTTCTCGTTCAGTCTTGTCACGGGCATTTTCATGAAGAAGACAGTAGATAGTCATGTTGATATCTCCCTTTTCATCTTCCTGAATTAAGATGCCTTTCTTTGTGTATTTTTCCTCCGAGAACAGCTTTTTCATTGCTTGTTTAACATCCCCTCTCACTATCTCTTCCTTTTCAGCATGAAATTCAGTTGATCTGTTTAATAATTGAGTTTTAGTCAAATTGACATTTCCCTTCTCCTCTTCACTGACAAATATCTCTTTCTTTGTACAGTCCCTTTGGGAAAGTAAATTTATCATTATGCTTCTGAGATCAGCTCTGATAATGGCTTCTTTCTGTATCTCTGGGGCTGTTTGGTTCATGAGCTTGTATTTTGCCATTCGGACATCGCCAACTTCATCAGCTTCAATGATAATTCCAAAAGCTTCAATAACTCTCTGAGAGTAGAGGTCTTCCAAAGTTTCTTTAATGCTTTTGCCAATAATTTCTACCTTCTCTACTCTCGTTTCATTAAATTCATGAATAGGTTTTGTTTCAAAGAGCCATGTAGTTGTTTTGACATCTGATGGAGGAATTTCTTCTTTGGTCGTTTTTGCATCACTTTCGTCTACTTCCTTAATAGAATCCAATGCTTGATTTTCAAAGAGCCACACTGCATTCTTAACGTCACCTTTCCGCACCTCTTCCTGGGTGACAGTCTTGATGGTGTCATATCCAGACCCTGCTCCCAGTTCATCTATGCTGCGAGTTTCAAAGAGCCAAGTAGACGTCTTAACATTGCCCTTTTGCACTTCGTTGACACTCACTGTTCTTATATATTTCTTCTTGTCGCCATTGTCAGACTCAAAGAATTGTTTGCTTGTCTTCACGTCTCCTCCTTGAATAGAATCCACAGTGTGCACAATACCATGTGATTCATCTGAGATCCGATCCAGCGGTTGAGTTTCAAATTTGTATCTGACAGAACTCACGTCCCCCTTCTGAATGTCTTCCTGGGTGACAGATTTAATAACATACACATCTTCTGATTCATTAATTGAGTCTAATGGTTTTGTTTCAAAGAGCCACCTCGTTCCTCGTACATCTCCATGAATTACTTCTTCTTTTTTTACAGTAGTCACTTCGTGGTAAAACCCTTCTTGATCTCGAATTGCATAGAGCGGCTGTGTTTCAAAGAGCATTCTGTAGCTCTTCACATCACCTTTGATGACTTCTTCATTATTCGTTTCCCTGGTGCGTACACCATCAGATTCATCTTTAATCTCATCCAAAGAAAACGTCTCAAAAATGAAGCACCCCTTTCTCACATTTCCTCCTTGTATGTCTGTCACTGTCTTAACCAATCCATCACCCTCTTGATTTTCCTTTATCGTATCAATGGGTATGTTTTCAAATAGCCACCTACAATTTAACACATTGCCTTTCTGAATGTCTTCAGTTTTTAGGGTTTTGATCTTATTCAAAACATCCTCTGAACTGCAACTGATAGAACCTAAGGACTGGTGCTCAAACTTATACTTCATTCCAGAGACATCGCCAGCTTGTATATCCACCTCCACAGGCTTGTTTTCTTTCCCTTCCTTCCCCTGTATGTTGTCCAGATTTTCTGTCTCAAAGCGAAAACATGCTGTCCGAACATCCCCACCTTGTATCTCATCCTGCTTTACAGTTTGTAGTTTGATTGTTGCTTCTGAGTCATCTTTTATAGTATCAAGTGGCTGCGTTTCAAAAAGCCAGGTACAGGTTCTAACATCACCCTTATGAATATCTTCGGTGTTTGTCGCCAAGGAAACCTTTTCATAAAGAGACTCCATTGGCTGGGTCTCAAAGAGCCATTTACAGGTTTTGACATCTCCTTTAACAACATTTGTAGTTTGTTCAGTTTTGCTTTCTGTTTGCTCCTCATTACTAAAATATTTAAATGAATCAAGAGGCTGAGTTTCAAACAACCATCTAGCAGTTTTCACACTCCCTGCTTGGATTTCTTGAGCAGATATTCCTCTAATTATCTGAAATTTATGAAGACTTTCATCAAATTGGTCAATGGGCCTTGTTTCAAAAAGCCACCTACAGCTTCTTACGTCTCCTGTGAGGATTTCTTCCTGCTGAACTGTCTTTACTTGATGGTATTTTCCAAGACGGTCTTGAATAGCATACAGTGGGGTTGTCTCGAAGAGAGATTTATTCAACTCCACAGTGCCTCTGGGGACTCCTTCCACCTCATTTTTATGTGATGCATCAACCGTAGTTAAATTATTGGCCTCAAAGATATGCGTGTAGTTCTTTACCTGACCTCTATCAACTGCTTCTAGCCTCACTGTCCTCATGCACTCCTTCCTCCCTTCTCTAATGTCTTCTAAAGGTTGAGTTTCAAAAACCCATTTTTGGTGCCTAACGTCCCCTTTTTCTTCTTCAGAGGCAGTGATTTTTTGAAGCTTTCCTACATCAGGACTGTCTTTTAAAGCTTCTATTGGAAACGTTTCAAATAGATGCTTGGTGGTTTTTAAGTCACCTCCTATTCTCTCTTCAGGTGATGTAGTATCTGCATCAGGGACTTCTTTTAGAACGTCTAACGGCTGTGTTTCAAACATCCAGCACTTCTTAGAAACATCTGTACCTATGATGGCTTCTTTATTAATGACAACCTCATTTGAGTCTTCTTTGATTTTCTCCAGGGGCTGAGTTTCAAATAACCACTTTGCTCTACTCACCCCACCTTTGACATTTTCTTCCATGGATATTCCTCGAACAACTTTAATTTCTGTGATATCTTTGCTAATTGTGTCCAAAGGCTGTGTTTCAAACATCCAACGTGCTGTTCTCACGTCCCCCCTTTCAATGTCCTCTCTCTGCACGGTTTTAATTTCTAGCATTTGGCCTGAACCATCTCTGATGACATAGAGTGGTTGAGTTTCAAAATACTTTATGCTCCTCTTAACATTTCCTTTAATTTCTTTGAGCTCAGATCGGAGTTGTAATAAGTGAACTTCATCCACAGAGTGAAGCTGCCCAAGCTGATCCAGGTTTTGAGTTTCAAACATGTACCTCACAGTCTTAACGTCTCCCCCAGTTATGTCATTTATAGCAGTATATTCTGTTTCTTCTTGACTTTGGTGCATTTTGTTCATTGAGTCTAAAGGCCTTGTTTCAAACATCCACCTTGCTGTGCAAACATCTCCTCTAGCTAGCTCAGGAATTTTCTCTGTGTTTCCTTCAGTGCCAGTAGAAGCAACCCCTAGGGCATCTATTGGCTGAGTCTCAAACATCCAAGTCGTATATCTCACATCACCCCCAGCAATGAGTTCTTGGTCAGCAGCGCCCTTGAAAGTGGACCCTTTGTCTGCAGAGCCATTTTTGATAGAATCTAATGGTTGATTCTCAAAAATCCATCGCATGGACTGCACCTCGCCTTTCAGGATTTCATCCCATTCCAGGTTTTCTTGGTTTGGATCTCTCTGAGAACTGTCATTTGTATTTTCAAAAATATACCGAGCTTGTTGCACATCTGCCGAAACGGAGTTTCCTGAGTTTATCTGGCTAGAAACAATTTCAGAAACCTCACTGATGTAATCCTTTTCTAAGTTTTTCCTTAACTCGGGATGGATATGTCTATATAAACGGTTTAATTCATACAAATTTCGTTGTTTGGTATATAAATCTTTGGGGATTGGTAGTCCTCTAGGGGGACTGGGGAATTCAGGGGACTGGGAAAATGCTGTCCTATCCATTGGTGTCTGAAGTACGTCAGGTGGGGGAGGAGGAAATTCCTCCGTCTTCCCTGAAGGAGCGCCATTAACTTGTGCCAGGGATGTTGAAGTGACACTGTGATTACTATAACTTGAGGTTGAGATTTCCTTCCTCTGGCTGGTTGAAGTGTAAGAAGAAGAGGTACCCACAGCTGATGATGGCTTTAAGGATTCTTCACTGTCATTTTCAATCTTTAAAGGAGAGAAAATCAAGGCTTATAATGATGTCTGTAGTACAGAGATTTCCTGGGCCCTACCTTTCGCCTGTCCGTAAACAAGATTCTGCTGTGATGCCTGCCTTGGAAAACAGGTATGAACTGTGCTTAAACCTACTTGGGAGAATACTCAATATGGGTTAGTAAATATCATTCTGTTTTTAATAATAATGTTCTTCCATCAAGGTATCATTGACTCAGCATTTGAGCATTTACACATACTTATACTATATATATACAGGTTCTCTTTAGTAACCTTGGCGAGCCTGGAATTCACAGAGATCTACCTGCCTCCGCCTCTCAAATTCTGGGATTAGAGGAATATGACACTATGCCTGGTTTACATACGCTTAATTTGCCCCTTTTCAATTGATGTGTAGAGTAATCGATGGAGGCAGAAGAGGTCTTGAGGTACTTTGTTAGTTTTTTGGTTTTTTAAAACATGTTTTATTTAAAATAAAACATATAACTATCTGGCAATTAAAATTGACTTAGTTACTTTACTTGATATTAGTTTATAGACTTTAAAATCTATATGACTTTCTTCATTCATATTCTCCAGTGGGTGGGACTTCTCACTCTACCTCATAGATGAATATCCTCCTTTTGAGATAGAATAAATGCTAGTTCCGATTATTTTGTTATGAAAACACCACAAAACTTCAAGTATATTTAGCATTTTTAACCCTAATGTATAGAGAGTATATCATACCTTTATGCACCTGGATGGAGTTGTGGTTTCTCTGTCAGAGTAGAGAAACTTTTCCTGGGCGGACTTCTCAAATTGCTCTTTCAAAATCTTTGTGGAAACCTTAGGCATCTCTTCATCCTCGGGTGTATCAATGACTACAAAAACACATAGATACCAGGGATACTATCTAATGAGTAAAATGGTATTTGAGATGGAAACACCATGCTGCATTAAACGCCTTATAATGAAAATTAACGAACAAGACTCCAAGGACAAATTTATGCACATGGCATTATTTCATCCATTGATTTTGAAGTGAAGCAAGAAGTATTAAGGAAGAAACACAGAAAAGAAAATTTGTATGTGAAGCAGGAGAGATGGTACAGCAGTTAGAAGAGCTTGCTGCTCTTACAGGGGACCAAATTTAGTTCTCAGCACCATGTTGGGCAGATCATTACAACTTGGAACTCCAACTGCAGTGGATCTGATGCGGTCCTCTGGCCTCTGGGTGTTTCGCTCTCTTTCTCTCTGTGTCTCTGTCTCTCTCGCTCTCTCTCACACACACAACACCACATAATACACATAAATAAAAATAAACTTTAAAATTATTTGGAGTGGTTATGTCTGGATAGGAATATTTTCAGAATTTCTACAACTGTGTTTTAAATTATAGATGCAGAAAAAATAATGCATTTTAAAGAAAAAAAGATAGGCCATTTTTCTTGTTTGTTTGTTTGAATATTTTGATAAAAATTCTTGCTCTGTAGCCTACATCTCATTATGCAGCCTGTGTTGGCCTTGAACCTGCAGCATTCCTATTGCTTAAGCCTCCTAAAGGCCAGAATTACAAACATGAACATGCGTCACTGAGACTGGCAAGAAGAATGCTGCATTTGTTATGTAGCAAGAAACAAATATTGTTTAGGCCACAGCAGGGATGCAATCTTTCCTTTCATCTTCCCAGATGAAAGCCATTCCCTCTCTGTAAGAGTGGACAACTGCATCTCATCATCTGCAAACATCTACCAATTTCCTCATAACCTGACCTCCTATCTGTGGGTTGAGAATTGACCTATTATTTCCTTAATTTTATTGTCAGGGAGCTTCATAGGCAATGAATTTTATTCTATGTTCCAAGGTATAAAAAAATTCAGTAGTGGTTAGCTTATTACCTTTCTGGAGTTTAGAATGAATCTATTATAGGTCTGATGGGCAATGAGCTATTTTAAAATATGTTACATGTACTAACACACGCAAAATCTAATTATATGCAGAAATGCAATCTTGCCCCCTTTGGGAGCATGACTCACAGCTACTAAAGTTCCTTGGTGGGGAGGACTGACTTCTGAAAGTCCTCCAAACCCACATACACAGAAAAGGCAAAGGTCAAGTGTGCCCAATTGTACCAGACGGTTACCTGTTTCTTGAACATACTGACGGAGCTGTGAAGCTTGGTTTACTTCCTCAGTGTGTTTTTCAAGATGGGACATCTGTTTTCAAAGACAATTTTTAAAAAAGTAATTATTTTTAAGAAGTCAGTGATTTGAGTACTGAAAATAATCTTTATTTTGCAGTATTTTTCTTCTGAGAATTTGGTACATGTTGAGGGAGGTCAGCTACTATTTCTATTGTTTGTTTTAATGTGTACTCAAGTTATAACAGAACATATGTGAACAACACCTAACTGCAGGCATATTTTTAGGCAGCTTGTTTCATTTTTCAAAATTGTTCTAACGGGAAAGTAGGGTTAGACACACTGCTGTATATTTATCCTAAGTACACACAGTAAAAGCATATGTTTACAGAAAAGTCAAAAAATCCTACACAGTTTTGGAGACCATTTGAATTTTGTGTGTGTTACTAAGCAATTACCGTTTCTGTTTTGAAGACATCGGTTCCATGTGCTTTATAGAATTCTTGTTCATTCTTTCTCATCTCTTGACTGCTGTGGATTGCTTCCTGAAATGACAGATAAACAGACTGACCATTTCTTTTTTCTTTTTTGGTTTTTCGAGACAGGGTTTCTCTTGGCTTTGGAGCCTGTCCTGGAACTAGCTCTGTAGACCAGGCTGGTCTCGAACTCACAGAGATCCGCCTGCCTCTGCCTCCCGAGTTCTGGGATTAAAGGCGTGCGCCGCCATCGCCCGGCCCATTTCTTTATAAAATGCTGAAAAATGAATTATTTTATTAATGTAATTTCAGTGACAGATAATTCAGAAAAGAGGAAGAAAGCGGGGAAGGAAAGGGAGGATCAGTAGGAGCAGAGGTAGCATGGGCTTCCTCCTTGCGTTTGGCTGTCAAAACAAAATATTGAAAATATAGCTATTTAAAATGACACAATCTAGTTTAATATATAAGAGGCTCAGAAATTCTGAATATGCCTCACTGGGTATTGACAAGTGTTGCAAGGGATTCAACTCCTTTCTGCAGGCCCTATGGGAGATCTCATTCCTTTGTCTTCGGAAGCTTCTAGAAGCAGCCACCCTCCTTTGCTCATGTCTTCCTCTTTCATTTAGCTTCAGTTCTTTTTCACCACCACCAGTCTGATACAATCTTCAGCTTCTAAGGGCTTTTGTGACTACATTGGACTGACCCAAATGGACATGGATTTGTCTCATCATAAAACTATGTGACTGGCAGCTTTATTTAATTTTATGGGTGGACTGGGGGTAGGGGTAGGAAGATGTGGGGACAGGGAAGAGTGTGGGTAGGAGAAGAGGAGATTAGGTTAAGGAGGGAATGAAGAAACATCAATTAAAACTGAGGGGCATTTGAGGAGTACGGAAACTTATTTCAGTAGAAACCTCATAAAACACATGAAGGCAATCCTAATGAAGTTTCCAAATAATGGAGAAGACAGAATCCCAACTGGCCATCCTTGTCACCCAGTGAAGCTACCCGTACTGGGGCTTAGTTACATTCAGTTGCATTGCGGACTAAAGAGCATCCCATGGAAGTTCCCCACCAACCCAGGCTGCTGCCAAGACAATAGGGTGATCTCCACAAACGGAG
This sequence comes from Microtus ochrogaster, assembly GCF_000317375.1. Classification (NCBI taxonomy): domain Eukaryota; kingdom Metazoa; phylum Chordata; class Mammalia; order Rodentia; family Cricetidae; genus Microtus; species Microtus ochrogaster. The sequence continues at coordinate 77,859,840 of NC_022011.1, read as the reverse complement.
AGCAAGAATCTATTGACAAACACCAACACAACTCACTGAACATGGAGAGAGTGAGCAGAGAACCTTCACTCTTAGGTTCTAGTGTCTTGATACAGAAAGGTACTCTGCAGGTTACCAAAAGAGAAACAGAAACACTAAAACCAGCTACCAAGCCTTTGATTTGCAATGCTATCCTTTCTGCAAAACATGCTAGGGCAATGGTGGCACAAAGCTTGTGGGAGTAACCAACCAACATCTGATTTGACTTAAGGCCCTCTCCACAAGATGGAACCCCATATCAGACATTGTGTGTATGATCAAGAACCAGAGACTAAACAGCCCAGAGATCTAGGGTAAAACCAAATAGTATCAATATTAAAAAAAACAAAAAAAAACAAAAAACAGTGATAAAATGACCCCTAATGATATTCTGCTATACCACACACACACACATACAAAGAGAGAGAGAGAGAGAGAGAGACAGAGAGAGAGAGACAGAGAGAGAGACAGAGAGAGAGAGAGAGAGAGAGAGAGACCTTGGAACACACAGCTCTAAATGGGATTTGCTCACCAAATCCCTCCCCTCAGGGCTCAGGGAACCTGACAGAAGAGGAAGCAGAAAAGTGTTTGTGAGTCAGAGGGAAGGGAGGACACATAGAGAACAAGGCCCTCTATGTTAAAGGAGCAAAGCTCATATGAACTCACAGAGACTGAGTCAGCACTTACAGGGACCGCACGGGTCTGCACCAGGTCCTCTGTGTATATATGGGAGTTTTTAGTTTAATATTTTAAATATTAAATAAATATTAAATTGAATACGTGCATGAGGGTGTCTCTGATTCTTGTGCTTTCTCTTGGGTTCTTTTCCTTTAGTTGGCTTGTTTTATCCAAATTCTATTTGATGGTTTTTTTGTTTTTTTTTGGTTTTTCGAGACAGGGTTTCTCTGTGGTTTTGGAGCCTGTCCTGGAACTAGCTCTTGTAGACCAGGCTGGTCTCGAACTCACAGAGATCCTCCTGCCTCTGCCTCCCGAGTGCTGGGATTAAAGGCGTGCGCCACCACCGCCCGGCTTGATGGTTTTTTTTTTCATTTTATTTTGTTCTCTTTTATTTTGTTATCTCTTAGAAGGCTGTTGTTTTCTAATGAGAGACATAAGGATGTGGATCCAGAGGGAAGCGGAGGTAGGGTGGAACTGGGAGACATAGAGGGAGAAGAAACTATAATTAGGATATACTGTAGGAAAAAAAATCTGTTTTTCAATAAAATGGAAAATGATTTAAACAATAAAATAAAAGTTTAAAAGTTTATGAAACTGACTTAAAGATTCAGGCATACCGTGAATAAAATAATGTGAACTTGGAACGAAAGAGGAAATGGGGGTCTGTTCAGCTGGCTTTACAAGAATACATGTGTTTGGAATTACACAACGTTGAAATGTCACACTTGTATTTATGTCTAAGTTATTAATACTATTTTTGAGATCTGATATCTTAAATTATTTATGATTAGTAAGAATAATCAAAATGTAGAGCTCAATAAAAGTCAATTAAAGAAAGAATGATCAAGGGCTAAAGATATGGCTCAGCTCTTTTATTTTTTTTCAAGACAGGTTTTCTCTGTGGGGCTTTGGAGCCTGTCCTGGCACTCACTCTGTAGACCAGGCTGACCTCAAATGCACAGATATCTGCCTGCCTCTGCCTCCTGAGTGTGAGTGCTGGGATTAAAGGTGTGTGCCACCATGGCCCAGCCTAAGGCTCAGTTCTTAAGAGTGCTGGCTGCTCTTCCAGAGGACCTGGGTTCAACTCCCAACACCCACATGACAGTTCACAACAGTTTGTAACTATAGTTCCAGGGGATCCAAAACCTGTGGCAAAACACTAATGCACATAAGAAAAAAGAATCTAGTGAGTATATTGCTCTTCTTAAGTGAACAGAATAGTAAGAATTAAGTTTGGTTTTTTTACAGTGAGTTAAATAATTTTAAATAATCAGTTTCTAATCTCTTAAAGTATAAAATTATTTCATAGCATCTTGTTCCCAACTATACCTCTTATAAATTACATCACACATATAGGGTGTACAATGTGGCTTCCCATTTCCATAATGGCACTTGGCATGCAAGGCTAGACATCTGATAAGCTAAGCAACAGGTGTTTCTGGTTAAGAATATGTTAGATAATCTGATTCCATTATAGTTTTCTGGGAAGTAGAATTAAGAAAAAGCTGCCCCCAAAATCTACAAAATATAATAGAAAATCTGGGGTTTATACTTTAAAACTTATTGGAATATTGTTTTATTAAAATAAAGTAGCTATGTGAATATATTTTTCTAAAGAGAATAGTTTCCCACCCATAGTTAAGGACCTACGTACTTCAAGTGATATTAGGTATATGTTTGTTTCATCTAATTTCCATTAAAAAGAAGTTTACATGAAGGAATCAAAATGGAAGAATAAAATGGCACAATTCTATTAATACATTGATTCTATCTAAATTTACTTGCCAGGTGTGTTGTGGATGCTGAGATGCAGAACAAAGAGAAGGAAAATAAACCCCTTTATTCCTTAAGGAGGAGTGTGGAAAATAGGCCATCCATGTTGCTTTCTATAAGTTCAAAGAATCAGGATTCCATGCAATGAGATGCCTTACTTAGTTAGCGCTTACCTAATGGTACTGGAATCTGTGTGCAGGACAGAATGAGAAGAGCCACCAAAGACAGCAGGTGGGGAAAACACAGGGGACAAAATGGTAGCTCTTTTGGTGAGCGACAGAGCTTTCATCTCTAGAGAAGCAGGGAGAGCTTCGGAAATGTTCTTCGTGCCAGCTGGTCAGTGAAAGAGCAAAGGGCACTGAGAAGCAGACCCACACCACCGTCTTAGCTGAGGTGCAACGTGATCACGTCCACCAGCACAGGTCTCTGACTGGAAGCCTGTATGCTAGCGCAGCGCTGGCCTCCTAACACACTTTATCTGTCCTACATAGTGATTTTTAACATTTTGGATTAGTTCACATTACAAATGTTAATGCTTCTTCCTCCTTTTAAAGGTGAATATCTGATGATAACTGGTTCATATTTCAACATGATAGCATCTGGCCAACATGAAGTAGTGGACGTTCTTCTTGAATGGGGCAAATATTATCAAGTCAATATCCCTTTTATTTCCCCATATTTGTCAAATGACATCTAAAATATGCCTTCATTTTGGTACCCAGAGAAACATCAGCTTCTGGTACATGCCACCAATGGTTATTGTGAAAGAGTAAAATGACAACATTCTCTGTCGTATGAAAGACAAAGGCAATATATATGTAATAAAAATTAGGAAAAAATGCATTTCTGACATGTGACTCGAAATTTATCACTTTTCAGAGGAAAAAAAATTATAGTTAGCATGTACACATTCAAGAAGAAACTACCCAGCACTTATCACCTCCAAATACATTTTCTTATAGGAGATGGGGCAAGAGAAGCAATCCAAGTGCACATCAATTTTATTTATAGTTGTAGATTTCAGCTTCGGCATTTATGTGCCATTGCTAAGTAGAACTGTAATTGCCACACCAGTTTGACGTGCGAGCATCGGTGCATCAATTTTTACTGTCCCCTGGCTGCCGTAACTTAGCACAAAATCTTGTTTAAAATATTCCAAGATCGTGCTTCTATCATTTATTCTGCCTTCCATTTTGCAAGTAGGTATAATTTGAATTTTAAATTTGACTCTCTCCTTCTAATTTTTGTTGTCTAGATTTTAGGATTAGGGAAAAGGATATATCATTGCGATGCGCAGGCAGAACTCGAATTATACAAATAAAATATCATAAAGAATTCAAGTCAGAACACTACACACAAGTTCACACAAAATGATTCATGAAATTGGTAGCTGAAATTCAATCCACCTAGAAACCAGGCTGAGTGAGAAAAACAAGCTGCTCTTTCCTCAGATAGATGAGCTAATAGCTAAGAATGAGGAGTCAATATTAACTTCCCCCTGTCCTGGATACATTGTAAACTTTGGCAAATCACTAAAACATACTTAACTTCAGGTTTTCCACTTCATGTTGCTAATAAAAGGTAGAATAAGAGAAAATATAAATACTTTAACTCTAAAATCTGAAAGACTTAAGCACAATTCCAAAACATTGTTAATGTATAAGCATGGCTTATATGTATTTGATGTCAGCTTCTATATTAGCCAGGTGTATTACACAAAATTACACAAACTCTTTTTTTTTAATTGTCCACATTCTGATTTTCCAGTCTGTCATTGTCATTTCAGGAAAAGGCATTGCTAATTTTTACCAACAAAAATGCATATTCGTTCTAAGGCTACAGGAGAAGAAAAAAACGAGTCCTTTAATGCTGACACACTATTATTATGAACTTAGACATCCCTATGCTAGAATGAAAATGAATGAAGAGAAACTGGCAGAATCCTGGCCAACTGCCTCTCACAGTGAAGAAATAGCCCATGCTTGACATCAGGGGAGATATTTTATCCACAACTAATCTCATTTGCAGCGAAAGTAGAAGGGGCCATAGTCTGTTAACTTATCTGCATTTCTGTCAAACAGACATAAACTTTATATAAAAACATGGCTGTTATTCTGTGGGCTCAAGATTGATACGGCAAGTCACTCTTTCCTTTCAGGTCTGAGTTTAATAAACCTCTGTTTCAGTCAGCCATTTTTCTTGACTTGCCTATGTTCAAAATAATATGTTTCCTTTACTGTTTCTTTTTTAAATGTTTTAAAAACATATGCTAAAATCATAATCTGCAACTGACATACACTTGTTGGGTTAATGATTTAATGTCTTTTATATTCACTATATTCTTTGAAGGCATGGCTCAGTTTTCTTCTCTTTTAAAGGACTTCTGACTGCTCTTCATAAGGTTAGATATCCTTGCTTCTCTGTTGTTTTTATTCCCTTAACTGAATGCTTACATCTTTGTTATTTAGGTATTATACAGCCCAGCTATAGTTAACAGGCATAGCTGGTGTTAATGTATATAACATTAACATATGAATAGTTTACAAAGTCTACTCAGAGAAAGGGTGCTTGATTTGAGTGATCAGAATGCTTATGGAATAATGTGGGCCGTGCAGTAGTAAGGTAAAAGGCAGCAAGCATCATGAGAGGGAAAACAAGCTGGACCAAGAAGCAATAAATACATAAACAAGAAATAAACAGAGGCAAAGAATCTTCAATCCAAGAAGACACACTTTCAACTACCTTTGAAAAACAAACTAACGGTTATGAGAAACCTAGTTCTTGTTCATCTTCTTAGTGAGCTTGTTTTTACTCACAAGGCTGATGAATCTTACATGCTGACAAGCACCACATATAAACAGCATTAGAAGACTTTGAGCAAAATTATTGTGGCATGAAAGCAAGGTTGTGATAGTTTTAATAATAAAAATTGCTTTGTTTAATTTTAAATTTTTGAGAATTATAGAAAAACAAGTATTATGGCAGTTGTAAGTTCTGATTCTTTGTGTGACTCAATATACTCAGAACCAAAATTTTACTTGTTCTAGTAATAATCATGCTTAAAATTATGAGAACCTACAGCAAAACTCTCATATCACAAGGGACTATGTATGCATCTATTATCTATCTGTCTATATATGTATCTATTATCAATCATCTATTTATCTCTATCTATCTATCTATCATCTATCTATCTATCTATCTATCTATCTATCTATCTATCTATCTATCTATCTCTCAAACTATTTATCTATTGGTCATCTATCTATTATCCATATTTAACTATCTATAATCTATATATCTTGATCAGTCTTACTTCTCTATAGCTATTTGATTTATCTATATATATGCAATATATGTATTTATATTTATGAGATAATATGTTTCAACTTTAAACAAAATACTAAATACATAGAAATGTGTGTGTGAATAAGCTTATTGCAAGAACTTAGAAATGACTGTCATACAATTAATTTTAACTCTTTCATTAAATTGGATTTGGTTCTATATAAATATGATATCAACAGTAATTTTAAATAAATGATGCTTAGTTTAAAAGTGGAAAATAGGGTTGTCATTCTCAGATTAGATTCTAAACACTCATTGCTGAGTTTAAGTGCTGAGACACCAACTGTCCTTTTCCTCAAGCATTTTATTTATAGAACCATGAAGCCTGAATCTAAAAGGGCTGAAGATTCATAAAAGCAGCATATCAAATATGTACTCTCAACTGGGTCATCAAGCATATTAGTTACATAAATAACAATATTTATTTGTCAAATGGAAAAAGCAGCTTACTATAAACATTCAACTTACAATAAATAAAAGATACTCTCTAGAGATTTTATGTAGAAATATGTTAAGATATATGCATATATAATATTTCAGTTCCACATAAACTGAAACACCTTACAATCAAAGGGAAACTAGGGTTATCAATAATAGTTCAGCAAAGAGAAAGTGGCCAAAACTGTAAAAATGGTAAAATTATCTATTAAAAATTAAAAAAAATCAAAATATTCCAAGAAAAAGACAGCCAGAGGCAAGAGTTTTTCCTATATTAATTAAAAAAAAAACAAGATGGAAGACTCTAAGCCTTGCTCTTAACTTACTTAGGCACAAGCTAGCTAAATCTTTGTAAGTGCCTCTTCAGCTAGAGCTCTCTCTTCAGACCAGTTTAACCCCACAGAATCTGAACTGTTTTAATACTTCAACTTATCCTATCCCATTCTAATTTTAACATCACTTATATCAATCATTTACAGGCATAACAGTCTTTCTAGAATGCATATCTATTTATCTTAAATCCCTGTTAAAATTTCAGAGGTCCTTGGTGGCTTGAGAATAAGTTGACAAATGTTTAACATATTATTTTTCATTAATAATTTCCATTTCGTTTGTGCCTCCAGCATCAAGCTTATGCCGTTCTTTGCCGTAGTTACACATGCACAGTTCTCTCTTGCATGAGTTATCCCTTAGCTTAAACTTACTCTGAGTTTCAGCTGACGCCAGCTTGTGCCCTCAGGTGCCGTTGATCTTCTATTGCTTAAGTTTGTGCGAGCCCAGAAACAAAAGAAAAATCAAGTATCATGAGCACCTCTTTCCTCTAGTGGAGAAATAGTGGGTTTAAGGGGTTTCTTTAAGAGAGATGGGCAAATTGTACATGTTGTAGGTTTCCAAACCAACATCATCCCTTAGACATGGAAATAATCTCTAAAGACATGGTCAGAGGGTGGCCACGTGACCAGCTAGTCAGGGGCCTCTTGTTCCTTTTTCTTGAATTGCTACACAATGAACAGCCAGCTCACAGTAAAAAAAAAAAAAAAAAAGTAGAAATCTACAGACTGATTTCTACCCCTTTTTTAAAATAAGTCATTGTAGTATGACTTTTATCTTGACTATAAACAATATTAAGAATTTTGCTGGGCAGTAGTGGCACACGTCTTTAATCCAAGCACTCAAGAGACAGAGGTAGGCAGATGTCTGTGAGTTTGAGACCAGCCTGGTCTACAAGAGGTAGTTCCAGGACAGGCTCCAAAGCTACGGAGAAATCCTGTCTCAAAAAACCTTTTAAACATTTAGGTTTTATCACTCATAAACCTACCACTTTCAAGTGGATCTGACTGATGGTATAAACAAAAAGGAGTTTAGTAAAGAGACACTAGATGATGGGAGTGTGTCGTGCATCTCAAGAATCTCTAGAAAAGCAGGAATAGGTCTGTATACATTAACAAGTAGAGTACTGTTGTCATACCTTATGGTGATGGATCCTGCATCTTGCATCATTAACTTTCTATGCCATTCCACAGCTGGAGGCCTGATCGATGCAGTAGAATTCACAGATACAGATCCAGGGTTCCAGAAAGTCTAGTGAAGGTGTGATATTTGCAGTGTCTCCTAATACTGACAGGTTCTGCTTCATTGAGAAGCAAAATTGAAGGAACTTTGGGTATTTAAATGTGATCATTCATTTCTCTTGCTAAAAAATATTAATCATGATTTCTGAAGTATTCTTAACCAATTGGGAAGTAGTGAAAACCCAAATGGGATTCATGGCTTTCACTATTGACATGAGACAACACAGCAGAAAGAACTACTCAGATCTTTGAGGGAGTCGATTTGAGGGAGGCTTATTTATTTTAAATAAGTTTTACATAATTTTATAAGAACTGTATGCAGACTTTGACAGCACAACTTGCCTGATAAAAATGTCATTAAGAGTTCCTCCTACACAAACCTGACATATTCTCCTTCTGAGTCTGCAAGGCCATGAGTCTTTTTTCCTGGGTCAAATGACATTTTTAATCTTTGTATAAAATCCAAACAAGAAAGATGAAGGAGAAAATAGATTTGGTTTTCACGTAAGTAGCCTAGTTTGTCTGTGCAAACAAAGCATATCATTGTAAATACTAATTATAGTTAAAGATAAATTAGGTTGATCACTTGGGTTTTCTTTCAAATAAAGAACATTGCAAATGTGGTTGTACATCATTGTCCACATGGATACATCTACTGGTGACCTCCAAGGAGAAATGAAAAAGCTGAGAGCGACAAACAGAAATGTTGGATATTGCCTGGAGTTCATCGTCGTTAAAGTGAGAAATAAGGTAAAAAGTCATAAGTAATTGCAACCTCACATAGAATCCTTGTTACTAAGCTTTTGAGGCAGAGGTTGTGGAAGCGCTGAAGAAAACAGGCCTACCTGAAGCCTTAAAGCATGTTGGAACATAACATTCAATACAGAAGGCCCAATATGCTGTATAATATCCAATTTCATGAAAATTCTAAATTGAAACACATTGATTACAAATAATTGTAACAAGTAAAAGGAGTTTAAAAAGAAATAAAATATGCAATTTTAAAAAAAGAAACTACAAAAGTAGCTGGGTGATGAGAAATACCTGATGTCTAAGTCAAGATAGTCATGTGTTCGAGACCAGAATTAGCTATACAGTGTGACACAATCTAAAACACTTACTGGAAACCAAGCAGAAAAATCTGAGCATGCTATAAATATAGCACACTAAGCAGCAGCCCACTAAACTAATATTTTAATACTTAAATACAAAAATGAAGCACCCAATACGAATTTGCAATCTTCTTAAAATGCAGAGTTGTTGTTACAATTTCTCATTATAGCTATCCCTGTGGAATAGTGACAAAAAAGAGAAAAAGACTACAGAGGGGGGAAAAAAAACCTTAGTTGATAATTAAATAAGAAAATTAAGACTTAGATGTTTTTATAGTTTTTAAATAATAACATATAATTCCCATGATAAAAGATTCATAAACAGAATGTCAAACTGTAAGAATGCCTCAGTGAGACCTGCACTATTTATTCTGAATTCTTTGAGATGTTACAATTTCATATTGTAATTCATATGCTGAGGAAAAGGAATATGTTTTGGTTGCCACATCAGGATGCACTCAGATCTCTACAGGACACTGATATTTACCCCAGGGCAAGACATGCCAAGTGGACTTAACTTCTTTTTTGTTTGTATTGATTGAGTGGCTGCTGTATTTTATAACCTATTCTGTCAATAAGGAGGAACATGAAGAGGGCCCCATGTACTCATTGTTACTAACGAGATGGACAAGTTGTTCTTGGCTTTAGGTAGATTGCTCAGGAGAGAAAGATAAAAGAAAATCCAAGAAAAGTCCATCGGAAGATATAGCCAAACTTTCTTTTCTGAAATGCTGAGATTTATGAAGAAACTAGGGAAATGAAAAATTTTCCAAGCACATTTCTGCAACAGCATTGTTCTAAGGACAGAACTAACGAGAGCCCCTTCCTTTGCTCAGGCCTTGTGTTCCCCCAGCTCGTTTCTAGCATGATAATTTTTTTGTAATTATGCAAATTAATAACTAAATGAACATCCAAAGAAAAGACAAGCTTGACTCAATCCAATCGGTTTCAAAGATCCACGAGGAAGGGTTTATTTTGAGAGCTATAGATGAAGAAGTTTATCAGAAGCAGCTAATAATATCCCCTGAACTCAAGCACAACAAACACCCATTTTTTTTATAAAAGTAACCACGTGAAAAAAGCACATTTTGGGGATTTCAGTAAGTTCTACAAACAATGATTCTGTAATATGAATGTTTTCTTTTGTTGGTATGTTTCTTACAACATAGGCAAATGCAAGAACTGAAAATAGTGTAGCTTGCTATTCCATTAAAAAACAGAAAACACAGCAAATTTAGCTAGTATATTAGGAAACATAATTTATATACTTGAGAACTATTTTCAGTACAGTTAGATAAAATGTTAACCCATATTTCGAAGCTAGTCTGCGTTTTCTGATAGAAGAAACAGTATAGTACCATTTTAACTTTTCCTAAATGTCCATTAGCTCTCATAAGACACATAAAATTCCATTAAGTATTTCATATAATTATCAACTGGAAACACTGTTGAAATCATCTAGTGAAGTGTGGCAAGGCCATTCTGTTAGGATCTTTTGTCCTTAGGCATTGTGAAAAATGTCTGTCTCCCTACTATCTTGGTAAAACGATTCTGAGTCACTTAACTTTAAAAGAGCAAAAGAAATAAATGTAAGAAAGCCTGACTTTTGTAAATGAAACTGAAACCATGTTCTGTAAGCACAAACTGGTTTGCAGGAAAAGCAGACCTGCAATAACACTACGAAGTGGTGGTTCTGAAGCAGTAAGACTCCAATAATTTGGGCGAACACTCACTCCTACAAATTCTATTTGAAACAATGAATAAAATAAATTTCAGAAATAAAAACAAGCGTTTCAAGATTTTATTTATTTATTTTTTTGCAGCACAGTTTTCTCAAGCCTATTTGTCCCGTCCACTGTACCCTACATATATTAACATTTCTAAGCCCCTTGAAGTCACCAAGATCCGTTCCTTTATCCCTCCTCCCCCTTTCCCTTTTTAAACAGTAGAGAGACTGACACTGAGTGGGTGTTCGTACAGATGGCACTATTTTACCAGGAAGATGGAGCTTCCATAAAAGACTCAGGCCAATGTTCTGCACAGCGCCGGGGGAGATGAGATTCCCTTTATAATGAGGTACTAGAACGTGCTGCAGTGTTCCCAGGAGGAGGGAGGGGACAGCCTCTCTGTGCTCCAGCAGGATTACTCATATACCAACAGGTTTCACCTCACAAAGCTGAAAGGCAAATTATGAGGGGACCGTGACCAAGCCTCAGCAGTCTGGTAGCAATTACCATAGGCTACCCTTGAGGACAGCAGAGGTTGCAAATCAACATGCAGAGTAATGTGGCTGATTTGAGCAGATCACGGAAGTCTGTCTTATCCTATTTTATGAGCACACCTTGCAACCCAGGGAAAGGTTACATATCGGCTTAGCCATGTGAAGATCTAAAAGTCTACAGACACCTTTACGTGCTTAGTTAATAAAACTTTACACTTATAATTAAAGTGCTGTGTCATTCACAAAATATTATTACTGATATAAAAATATCGAAGATTTGTATCCAAGGGACATTAAATGCACAGGTTATATAACAGGGTGAATTTTTTTTTACTACAGATGGAAATAATGAATTCATTAAATCCAAGTTTTAATCAATTAGTAGAACACCAGTTTGATGAACTAATGAATTTATTCATTCCTTTGGATTTTTGTTGTACTAGTTTAATTTAATACTTTAACATACCCTTAAATTATATTATACTAGTTAATGTATTTTAAAATTCTAATGTATAATCTAGAATCAAAAATATGCTATTTTCAATATAGTTTGTTACTAAGAAAAATATTAACTGGGTTTTGGGCTTTCTTGTAAATTGGCTGTTTGACTGTCTAATTAATATGTTCACCTCGTGTTCTGTTCCTTGACCATAGCCAGCATCTCAAGGGAAAGGCCCAAAGGAGCAGGAAGGCACAGCTATCAGGAAGTAAGCCTCAGAAAAAGAGAGAGGGAGAGAAGCAGAAAGGAAAAGAGGGGCAGAGGGAGGAGGGGAAAGACAGAGAAGGAGGAAAGAGAAAGAAGGGTCGGTTTTGAAATAATCAATTTTGAGTTAGATGTGTACCATGTTTGTTTTTACAGACTAGAATGACTCTAAGAACATCAGGCACGCTGCACAAGCCAAGAGCCCAAGTGTTTGAGAAGTGGGGGGAGGGGGAGGCAAAAGGATCAAGAGTTAAAGGCAGTCTCAGCTACATTGTGATTTCAAGGTCAGCCTGGACTCTATGAGACTTTGTTGTTCACAAACAACCAGATACATAGACAGACAAAGAATACTTCAGAGAGTTAAGTTCATCCCAATTATTCATCTAACAACTAACTAGCTAATCAGCTACCTAATTAACTAAATAAATAAAATCAGAACCAGCTCAGAATGTCCGTGGTATTCCACTATATAGGTCTACATGGAGATGGGTTTTGATGCCAAAATTTCTTATAGATGCTAAATTCTTATAGTGTAGGTTTATAGTGTAGGAAGTCTGTATGGCTAGCTAGATGGCTTGATGCGGGAGTGGAGGATTCCAGAAAAGCAGATAACAGACCCCACCACTATCCTCTACCACTGCATCTGGGACTCAAGCCAAGAAGTAGTGGGCAGGTTGTCCTCAGGTAGGCCCCAAGAGAGGCAAGGGAAAAACTGGTGGTTTGTAGAGGATCTTAAGAGAGGCGACTCTGTCTTCCACCTGAGAAATAGAAATCTGAATCCGACTGCCTTTTGATTTGTGATTGGCTCCACATCGCTAGCAGAGGAAGTACAACAGTCAGTGAAGATGCTCTACAACTTGAGCACAGGAGCTTCTCTTAGAATATAATTTCATGGGATTTAATTTGCATGAAAAATAATGCAGGATCCTATCATGCCCTATAGAGATACAAGAAGTTGGGAATGAGCCAGAAGAGGGCAGAGAGACTGGTGACAGCCAGCTGCAGCATGGTACAGCCAGAGAACCATGGATATAGACATTCAGGAGACTGGCCAACAGTTCTTAAAGCAGGAATAGGGGGAAAAAAACCAGTCAGTCATGAAGCATGTACCTACAGACGAACAATGGGGTTGAAGTTGGCACTTTGACTTTCTAAACTGAAGAGAGCAGGGAAGAACTGTGGAGAACAGCAGTGGTCAACTAAGGGATAGTCACCAGCTGGGATGTCCACATAAGCATCAGCCAACTGAAGTCTGCACAGAGCAGCTCCTGCAGATCAGGACCACTGCTGGAGTGTTCCAGACGTGAACTGATGAGGCCACAGTGCACCGTTTAATAAGCACTTGGTCTTGGATTCTTATTCTGAGTCAGCGCTAAGTTAATCTTTTGTCACTTCAGCCAGAGACACAAAGGAAGAACTATAGAAGGTAAACAGGCCACAGGACTGACTTTGGGAAAAAGCAACAGCAAAGAGAGGACTATTTATCATTAGTTTTAACTCTTAACCAAGCGAGTCTGTTACAGGCAGCCAGTATATGGTCCCTATTTATGTGGCAGTATCTCTGTTGGTTGTTCCAACTGCACAAACCATATTATACCACACACTTTTATCCCCTTTCCACCCAACAAGGAAAATGTGCTGAGAAGTCATAACACACAGAGCAGTAATTTTAGTATGCATAGAAATGGAAAACCAACCCCTTCAATCCATTCTCTTTTCTTCAAGTAGTATAGCTTTTCCTTTTCTGCCGGGTTCAATTCATACACCAACTAAATCATCTTTTCCTCATACATCTTGCCACAATGCCATGAACAAAGGGGTCTCCAAAAGCCAACGCTAGCCTTTTCAATCGCTTCTACTTAAAAACCAAACTCCATTCATTGTGGCATCCCGGAGACATGCCATGACTGCACAAAAGGGCTTTATTCTTTTTCCTCTCCTCTGTGTTCTGTGAGGTTTGACACATCATCTTTTCTATTTCTTAGATGAGGCTAAGCACTTTTCCTCAGAGGAAGAGCTGCTTACTATTCTAAATTTTAAAATGTGCACTCAGCAGTGTTTCTGACGATTCCAGAACAACACATGCCCAGAGCACATACAGGTATGTTCGTTTTAAGATAATTTCTAATTATTTCTGCAGCTCCTGAGAAATGGGTGTTACCTAGAGCTAAACAAAGAACTGGCAAGAATGTTAAGTTGTAAAGGAATCTTCAAGTCCTTTCACATACATAAAGATTTTAAAAACACCCTTTCTAAGTGAAGAATTATTATCCTCATTAAAATGCCTAACATATACGAACGGGTCAGGTAATCTGGGTCTCCCTGTACCCCCTCCCCATCCTTTTCCTATCTCTCTCTATTCCTGTCTCTCCTCCTCTTGTTGTCTGCCTGTTAAGATATGGCAAGAAAAACCTTACTGGGTTCCATAACCTTGATGCTAGATACCAGCACCCTGAAATATGAGCCTCTACTTTTTGGATCATTATAAATTAACTAGTTTGTGGTATGATGTTTAGCAGCACAATGTAGAATAGAACAGGTGGCTGACTCAGGGATTATAACCCAAGTTGTCTGACTTGGGAGCCAGGAGTACAACATCATTCCAGACTGCTTTATTTTGAGTGCTATTATCTTCCGTTATTTAAAATAGTATATACAATTAAAATACAATACAAGACATTCTTGGCCATCATCTTTAGTTTCAATGGTGACCTGGGTCAAGGCAGAGTTGGTACTGTCAACATATGACCTTGAGAAATGATATATGTGGCATAAATTAAAGGTAATTTTAAAGCATGAGTAACTCTGCAATGTGCACATCCAACTGATAAAAATATATTTAGTTTGCTTAGAAATTATTGCAGGTCACCTTTATAGAATTGAAAACACTCAGATGTCATTTCTCATCTGTCACAAGCTGTCAGAAATGTTTTCTGTAGACCTAAAATTGTCCAGGGATCGCTCCAAAACCGTGTAGTCTTCCAGGGTATGACTGTTTATATTTGCATTTGTGCAACAGCAGACATGTGTAGAAAGTAGGTGCCTCCTCCCAGCACATCTGAGATGGCAGTAGAGAGAAGGGCAGATACTTTTAGCTCTTGCTGACGTCCAGGGCAGCAGTTACAATGACAGGCAATTTCCTGGGTGCTCCACAGCACTGAGCACGTCGAAAATGTGTGGATCCCAACCTGCCCCTCCCACTGAAGCCACAGAATGAAGCAAGAAACCAAGCAACTCCCAAAAGGAAGAGGATTCTGGACTGCCACAATTAGAGGCCTCCTCAGTGGTGCATAAAGAAGGCAGAAAGAGAAGGATGAGAAATGGAGGTGGGCGGTCCTTGGACTTCCCACAGGTCAGGGAACCCTGATTTCTCTTCAAGCAGATGAGGGAGAGGGACTTGATCGGGGGAGGGGGAGGGAGATGGGAGGCGGTGGCGGGGAGGAGGCAGAAATCCTTAATAAATAAATAAATTTTAAAAAAAGAATTAAAAAAAACGAAGGAGAACGTTGAGCTTGAGAAGGGGGCACAAAGTGCTACACTGGTAGCTAGACTATGGGATCTGAGGATTCTTTTGGAGGGCTGGGCACACTCTAGACTAGGCTGCAGTGACATTAAATAACTCTGCAAGTATATAAAGTGGTCCCTGAGCTGTACCCATAGAGTGAGCAGATATTACAGCATGGAAATGATATGTTAGTGAGTTTTTAAATGAGGGAAACAGTTAAAAGAGGATGAAAATCTCAAGAGCACTTAGAAGCTGCAGATTGGTGCACAGGCATGAACATGGGGAGACAAAGGGGAGTTTCTTTCCCATTACATGCTCATTCCAGCAGCCGCTCCACAGTGAATTCTGAGGTCCTCATTTGAGGATGGAAGAACTGAATTTCTAAGACGTTCCTCCCAGAGGATGTTGTAGTAAATGAAAAAAAAAATGTCCTTTAGGACTGCAGAGATGGCTTAGCAGTTAAGTGCACTGGCCGCTTCTAAGAAGAACCTGAATAGTTCCCAGAATCTACGTAGCACCCACAACCATCTGTAACTCCAGTTACAGGGTATCTGATGTTCTTTTTTTGACCCTGTAGGTGCTAGGCACACAAAATAAGCGCATGCACACAGGCGCGCGTGCACACACACACACACAAGCAAAATACTCAAAGAAATAAATCTAAAACATTAAAATTAAAAGTATCCCTTTAAGTGATATTTGCCTTTTATCAAGAAGGATCAATTACTTTTTCTAGTATAGAATGCTGAAGACTCACTCCTAAAGTGAAAAACAAATTAACGTTTGATAGTATAAATCTGACATAAATAAGAAACAGGAAGTATTCTGAGTGCTCAATATCCCCAGACAGAGACAGATATCAATCATTCCTGCTAGAGTCAAAAATGTTTAATTGAAAGGCAAAATATATATGAGTGCTGTTAAAAACTAGTACTAATCAGCGGGGCAACCCAATCAAGATTATTTATTTATTTATTTGTTTGTTTGTTTTTTAAGTAACAGTCTCATTACATAGCCCAGACTGGCAACTTGCATAGCAGACTTGACTAGTCTCAGACTTATGATCTTCCTGATCCCAACTCTATTCTTTTAAAAAGCCAAATTTGTCCTACCACAAATCCCTCTTCTCCCCTGAGCAAAGGCTGAATCCTTTCTCTAATATTTTTCCTGTGACTACTTTCCTGGGCAGCAGTGATGCTGCTGATATATAGAACCATATAGTATAACTAGTCCCACATATGAGATGAGGCAACATCTTGTTTAACCACCATGACAACAATGAATGTTCCTATGCTTTCGTTCCCCTGTTTTGGATGAAAGTAACACATAGACGCATAGGTTTGAACCCTTCATTCCTAGCAGGTGGTGCTGTTTCGGGAGAGCTTGAAATCTCTGGTCTGTTGCCTGTGGTATGTAGCTAGCAGACCAAGGCTGCTAAGGGTCGTAGAGGGCAGCTTATTGCTCATGTTTAATTCTGGTTCCAGTTCTGAACTGTCTGCTTCCTGATCTTCCACAATGAGGAGCAGCAATCTACTTGCCTTCTCCGCCTTAAGGGACTGAATCCCCTGAAACTGTGAGTCAAAATAAGACCCATTGTATGGGCTTTCTCTCTGGTGTTCTGGCACAGGGAAAACAAATAAGCATTTTCTTTCTAGCAAGTATAAATGAGTATAAGGGACTTCTAATTTCACAGAGAGCTCAGTTTTCAAGCCTGTTTTCCTCCAATTGCTGATCTCCAAGACACACTGTTACCAAATAGCCAATTACCTTGAAAACAATGACTTCAATACATTAAAAAGGAAAGAGGCAGATTGGACTTAATTATTACAACTAATGAAAACATTACTAACAGTGACATTAAATATTGTCAGAAACCCAAGACAAATGTTCTTTCTCTTCACCCTAATTAAATTGGTTTCCAAATTAATATTAGTTACTGCATGTCATCAAATTAAATATATTTGGCCCAAGGAGGACAGAGCAGGAAGATAGATCTCAAATACTATCAATAAGCCAGAGGATTGCAAATGTTATCTGAGCTGATGATAGCTTATGTAAGGACAGAATTAACTACCCGTCTCGTGGCATGCATGTTGTTTTTTGTCTCTAGTGAGGAAAGTACACATTTTTAGGATGCATTTAGATTGTTTCAAAAGTCTAAGTGGATGTGCGAGACAGTTTTCCCTTTCCCCTCTAGAATCAAATTTGACATTTATCTCAGATTTCTAATCAAGATTTAAATTACAATCTTTTCTTTTTTTAAAGGTAAAGGTGGCTTATTCTATTTTCTCACAGGATTCTATATTCAAGAAGCATTTGATTAATGCCACTGACTAGTTTAATTTTACCTATGATTGCTATATAATATAAAGTACGTTTTCGTAACTTGGATGTATTTATCCTCAGGGAATTGTCAGATATTATCCCCCTATCTGAAGATAGATAGAGAAACTGAAGCTTAAACAGATCATGGCAGCTCTGGGTCCAGATATTCTCTGTGTTGTTTTGCTGTTTTCATGTACTTCCGTGTTTTACAGTCACGAAGCATGTCTGTATGAAACTCACAAGAAGCCTGCAGTGCTCCTGTGTCTCCTTTAGTTTGGCTTTCACAGGATGTACTTTGCATTGATAGACATAGGGTGAGAACTTCTACTTGATAAATAAGGTGCAGGTACTGAAGCCAGTCACAATTTGTTCCTTAGCTCCGTGATGAATGATGTTCTCCATTCAGAGGCAGGATGCTGAAGGCTGCTATTTATTTATTTATTCTATGTGCATGTGTTTGTTTGTAGGTCTGTTTACACGTGTGACCAAACAGTGTCTGTAGAAGCCAACAGAGGATGATGGATCTCTAGGAGCTGGAAAGTAGGTGACTGTGAGTCATGGTGCAAACATAAGAGCAGCACTTACTCTTCATCACTGAGTTACCTTACCTCATGCCCTAGGCATTGCTACAATTCTCATGAATATTAACTTATATTTTGTAGATAAACTCGGGAGCTAGGTTCCATTATAATCTTAAGGCACAGAGAAGTTAAGGACCTTGCTATGTGTCACACAGATAACTAAAGGTGTAGACACTTGATTCTTGCCCTGACGCTAATATCTGTGCCCCTGACTACTACAAAGAGGTCTTGCTTTGCCAATCTTCCAGCTCCTAATAAATCATCTCTTGTGCAAACTTTTCTCCAAATTCAATGATTAAAGAATTGTACAAGTCAACACTGATAAACCAAAGGAGCCTAAATCGTGAATGAGATTTGGGTGGACCATGGATTTATTTTATGCTTCCAGATGTGAGTACAACTTCACAGTCATGTAGATAATGAATATAATATTCATAATTAGATGAAATGAAAACATGGAGCTATTTGCTTAAAAGTTATTGCAAATTTCAGAGTGAAGTATACAGAGTACTAAACTAGGCCCTTCTAAGCATGGTAGGAAGGACTTATATAACTGCAAAAATGTGTACACCAAAGAAGGATGCTCTAGGCCTATACCATTCAACAGGCGAGTCTCAGAGCTCGAACTGAACTCTGATTTGCGAATCCCAAAACTTACGTTCTGACAACCTGTAACACAGTTTTCCTAATGGAAATGTGTCTACAAACATATTCTTGCTTCTGTGAGGAATCGGTTACTTAAGTTATGAACATAATTATATTTTATATTTTTGACAAATTTCAGTTAAACTTCCCAATGACGCTTGACTCACTCGTTTCCTTCTGTTCCAGCAGCTATATGAGATCACAGATAGGTTGTGTCTTGCTCTCTTGCTTGCATTATATGCCTGTACGCATCATTAGAATTACTGTGGTAGGTGTATTTAGCAACTGTATTATACCTTTCCACTCTCCAGACAAAACTAGAACAAGATAACTATTGTTCAGGTATTAAACTTTTAATCATTGCACCCGATTCCTTAACTACTTCCTTGTCACACACAGCACCTGACTGTTTCATATTTATAAAATTTATTTAGCTCTGCATTTTTTCTGAGTTTTTTTTAAATAAAACATACCCACTTTATTTGTTATTGCAAAATTTCACATCCCAGTTACTTCCTTTCTCATGGAAAACACAGGCTCAAAATACAGCTGTTTACAGAGAGGTTGTGAACTTTCTGCATGCTGAACTGTCTGATGTAAATTTTTTACATTTAAAAATCATTATATCTCATGAAAATATTTCATGATATATGATTCTGAAGTAGTGAAACAGAAAAGTTTTATAAAACAAAAGTCATATTATGTGGTTTTATGTAACATCTGGATTCTACTGCTTGATGTTTCATGATTTTTTTTAAAGAAAACAAAATAAAACTCCTACAACAAACACTGAATAATGCTACATATTTCAACTATGCAAACGACCAACAGACAGTTTATCATGAATCACAACCTAGAAGCAGAAGCTCAGTGCCAACACTGCTCTCAGCATTTCTGTTTACTTGTTTACTAAGTTATACTACTTAACTTTCACTTATGTTTGAAACATTAAAACACTGAAAGAGAATACTCCAGCATGGCTCACATGGCAAAATGTTCCAGCTGAGTAAACCAACACATCAATACGCTGAGATGATTTTCTAAATGATCACTTTAAAATGAGAAATGGAGATAATTCTACCACCAGAGAAGGAGTGTTTCTACACTGGTGAGAGCAAATTCACCCTTAAATGATTTACCCATCTTGCACAGCGGCAGTACCTGCTCGGATCTGCTCTGGTGATGGGATTGATACTCAGAAAAGGCATTCCTGGTTGAAGTCATTTCATCCTTTTCAAATTGTTTCTTCATCTTGGCCAAGCCACCTGGCACTGTGCATACTTCAGATTCTTCCATGACCTACAGTGATTTAAGAGGACAACAGTTCAGAGTTTCATCTGTGTAGACGGTATGCTCAGGCTATTTTTGCATTACAGATGACAATTATTGATGGGTGGAACCCAAAAGAGATATTAACGTAAACTGATTGTGACAGCCTTCCTTTGAAACTAAATTGTTCAGTTGTTTTTGCCATCTACCAGTTTTATACAATGCATCTTCAAAACACTGAGTAATATTACCCTGTTTCAGATAAAGTTTTATGTCTATATTAGGCTGAACACTGTGTTCCTCTAATAATATACTAGACGACTTGTGGGTATGAGAATAATTAAATTAACTGTAACTCAAAGTAAAGCTGTCATTAAAATCTCCAACATCTGTACAGGCAACAGACACATTATCAAGAATGATTCTTCAAAATTTTTAATAACACTAAGTTTTATTTCAATTATCTTGGATGAACGAAATAAAGTGCCTTATGTAAGTGAGTTAAAACTACCAGTAAAAACTGAAGCTAGGTGAGTTTTGCATACATTATATTTCCCTCAGTTCACTCCTGTTATGAGCTATGGTCACCAATTTTCTACATTTTAATCTAAAGAACCTAAGATTTAGAGAAGTGAAACAGCTTATGGTCTTTAATGCAGGACATTAAGTGAAGGCATTAAATCCGATCACACCAGTCTGTCTCAATCATAGCCTCAATGAATAGACAAAAAAAAAAAAAAAAAAAAAAAACAGCTACTTTTCACTAGAGCTGGCACATCTCAATTTGGCTTTGAGCACTGGCCTGTCAGAACCAAGTATCATAAATAGAGAGTTTGAATAGAAGGGCATATTTTTAGATGAGAAAACTGATCTCTGTCCATAGCCAGGAAAACAACTTGCAGGGTACCAAGGAGCCCTGTCAGATTATAGGACTCACAGGGAAGTGCCTAAGAGCCTAGGGCTTTCGTTTTGATGAATCAACAACTTCCATAGCCCAGCAGGCACTCAAGCCTAGATGGGATGCCAAGTGACAGGCAACCTGACCCCGTATAAGCCTTTGCCTGGGAAGCTTCTGGTTCTACATGGGAGAGGGTGGGGATTCAGTGACATTTCCAACTACAGCAGGATTTCTGAGGCATGGTCCAGTGCTGACATAAATAGCCCTGGGAGCCTAGGACTGTATAAATCACAGGAGGTCTGACAGATAGCTTCATGTCCTGCTTACTCTGAATATCCAGGGTCCTGGCATCTTTACCCAAAACTCTTGAAAGTCTGTGAGAAATTCATCTATCTCAGGCACTGATGTGGAAGTGTTGGTGTCTGAACTTGTGCAGAGTTCTATGAGTTCCTGTCAGACCCTGGAGAAGTTGTATTACCATAACAACTTTTCTCTGGCTTCATACTTTCTTGGTCATTTCAGAATTGCTCAATGGGAAGGGAAATGATTGTATCCTATGTATTCCATGTTAAGATCAGGAGAAAGTAGGAGATCAATTTTACAATATAAGAGAGTAAAGAAACAGAAATATGAGTTTATTCTTTTAAACCCATCTACCAAGAATTTGAAAGTGGCCTCCTTAAACAGATCGTATTGCAATTAAAATATAAGTTTAATTATTATCAAGAACCTTATTATTTAAAAAGTATAAACAATTCAAAATTATACACATATTAATTATTTTAGTCTTAGTATTTATGTCAAAAACTGGGTATTCTTCAAAGGAGCATCGGTTCTCAGGGTGCTTCTTTTTTTTAAATATTTATTTATTTATTATGTATACAATATTCTGTCTGTGTGTATGTCTGCAGGCCAGAAGAGGGCACCAGACCTCATTCCAGATGGTTGTGAGCCACCATGTGGTTGCCGGGAATTGAACTCAGGACCTTTGGAAGAGCATGCAATACTCTTAACCACTGAGCCATCTCTCCAGCTCGTCAGCCTACTTCTTACCTACCATGTGGATTAAAATATGGCTATACCCATCCCTTTCCTTTGACATCTACTTTGGAAGCAAACACATACACAAGTGCAAAGAGCTGCTGAGTTTTCATAACCTTGCAAATATTACTACCCCTACTTTGTTGTTGTTAGTATGACGTCAGATAGATCTCCCTGAAGGAGGATAATAATGGTGCTAAGGTTACCTGGAACTAACTAGTCGTGTAGAGGAAGAACTACCTGAGTGAGACTGCAGGATTTACAGGTTTGGTTCCTATCTGGAGTGACAGCTACCTAAAGAATCATTCCAGGCCTGGCGGTGGTGGCACACGCCTTTAATCCCAGCACTCGGGAGGCAGAGGCAGGCAGATCTCTGTGAGTTCGAGACCAGCCTGGTCTACAAGAGCTAGTTCCAGGACAGGCTCCAAAACCACAGAGAAACCCTGTCTCGAAAAACCAAAAAAAAAAAAAAAAAAAAAAAAAAAGAATCATTCCAGTGGTCTCACTTTATTTTGTGCCCTGCTCTGAATACTCCAACTCATCTGTATTACTTTTAATACCTCATAACTTAGATTTAGCCTTCGAAATAAAACTGGGAATGTAATGGATACGCCGATAATTATGAGTTAATTTAAATTCTCAATACTTAAACCTAGGTAAATATATTACACAGTGGCCAACTTAATATGTAAGGCCTCATCAATGAAAAAGAATAGTTTTGGGGTACTAGGACTAAAGGGAAACAGCAGAATTTGGGAAGATGGACAAACAGTGATTGTAATCCCAGATTTTATAAAAACCTAAGTTAAAGTTCCTGAAGCTTGTATTTCATACACCGGACATGGAAATAAGTCTTTATTTTCTTTATTTTATTTTATTTTACAGATTTATGGTGTGTGCTAATAAGATAAAGAGAATAAAGCTGCCCTGGAGAACCTGACATTTGATTTGTTGCTCTGTACACATGACGTCATTATCTCTTCTAGGGCTGTCTGCAGACTGCTGCTGTTCCATGGGCATGGTGTGCCCCTTGAGCCGTCAATGCCAGCTGGCAGCTAACACAACGGTAAACAATGGGTCACTGTTAGCTGCGCAAGCTCTTTGGACTTAGTTTGGGCAGAATCTGTGAATTCTAGATTTTTCACCTACAGTGTTGGTGTCAACTGTGTAGAGAGAGAGTCACAAGTAATCTTATCGGGCTAAGTGATGAAGCACTTGATGGCACCAACAAATAAGACCTTTATTCTACTTTGTTTGTCTCTATATACAAGGACTTTTTGAGCCTATAAATGTTCTTCTTCATTGTAATATTTTCTTTATCATAATATTTGAGATCCATTGAAGTTTAAGGGATGAAACAATCTCTTGTATGAAAATAGAACATTAAATATAATTAAGAGAGCATTGACCTCATGGATCTAGGAATTTAAATTCATAATTGTATAATCATTTGCACATAATTTTCACTAAAGTTTTGGACTACAATTTGGGCAGAAAATAAAATCAATTATTGTATTCCTTTATGTAGAAAATTTCTATATCTATTATTGAACAGAATTATTTAATTTACCCATGTCCATTTTAGTTATTCCCACAATAACCTCCAAAAGCAAGACAGTATAGTCCATGGGCAGTTAATCAGACCCAACAGCAGCTAATTCTTCACTACCCATGAGTTGGGGCAGAATTCCTTTCAGCTTCCAGTGAGAGCTGACTTGTAGGCAGGGCTTGGTATTTCCAGCTCATTTCTGATCACTATGGTAAGAGCCTTGGGTGTACATGAACCATCAGAAGTGATTCTGGTTCATAGAACAGTGGTTGAAAACAGTAACCAAACATGAAAATGATTGAAATATACTTCCTTTCCACTAAATCCTTGATAGGGAGGCTTTTCAACAAGAAAGAGTTTCTCATCATAAAGAGTTTTTCTTTTTTTTTAAGGTCAAACGATATTTTTCTCCATAGCATTTCATATTTTGCCCCTTGCACGTACAACAAGGAACAGTGAGCAGTAGTTAATACATCACCTCATACGAGTATACTAGGGCAATGTTGTTATTCCTAACAGCTAGATAATGGGGGAGGGGAGGTAGAATAATTATAGCAGAAGTCAATAAATCACAAAATGTTAAGGCTAGAGGAAGATGAGTCAGTGGCTAAACAGAGTTAACATCTTTATAGGCCATTGTTAATAATTAGAATTTCTTTTGCATTGCAAACCGGCTGTGTCCCCATTTTTAGCGTCTTTTTAGCACCATGGAAGTATAGATCATACCATGATACTAATCTGTTTTATAACATATTATCCAATTAAGAAAAAAAGATCTAAATCTCCCTAAGTAAAACCATTGTTTACTAAGTAGCAAGTATTTAATGAGGCATTTTCTCATCTTAGAAACTATCTGATAGCTTCTATTTTTTTTTTTCTAGGATTTTATACATTTCCCTGTTTACTGCTTCCCTTGTAATCTAGACTACTGTGTAGTGTTGTTCTTAAACAATCCAGCAGGGGGTGCTCACTAGGAAGACTAGCAGAAAGTGTCGTGTGGAGCTGATACTGTGGGTTATGGAAGTGATGAGTTACTTAAGTCACTTCTACACACCCATTCCAAATCTATGCAGTATCTAAAATGTATTTTAATGACTACGGAGAAACTTAAATGTCATCTGCAATTTCAGGGCTGTTAATGAGTTTGGCACAGTCAGCCCTGTCTCTAAATAATTTGTAAATGTTGAGTAGCTATTTTTAAATCCTACTTTTGGGAACCTCTCTCTTTCTGTCTCACTCAATGTCTCCCCCTCTCATACACACACTTCATGGCTAATTTGGGGATTATAATTATAAAAGAATGTCCTCATATTTCAGTAAGCTGAAGGGCACAGAATACAGAATCCAACCAATTCTTTTGAACATCACTTTATTATGGGTTGGCTCTAAAATTGGTGGTCTTTCTGAATCTCAGAGTTTCCCATAATCATAATTGGTTTAGTAAAGAGCCTGCATTGATAATCTCTCTCATTTCGATGTTGATTAAGCCTCTCCTAATGGATTCATTGCATACAGAGAAAAGCAAAAGAAATTACACTGCAAGAGAATTTCAATGAATGATATACAAGACGGAGGAGGGAAGCATAGAAGCCCACATTATTAAAATTTGAAATTAATTCTCAACCTTCCTGAGGAGAATAGCTATAGGTTAAGTGGTAATGATGACAATAATAACACATTTATGCAGTGCCTCTTGGCTTCCACATAAATTATCTCCCCGGTTCTTCTTCAACACCCTGTGTGGTAGACAGCTATTCCTATTCCTCACTGTAGGAAACTGGAGCTCGGGGAGGGGTCAAGAGAATAGTTCAGGTTCATTCAACCACCAAAAGGCTCACCTACACTTCATCAGGCCAGAGTTAGATTCACATTATTTATTTTTTATTCTTTGGTTCTTCTGTAAGAAATATCTTAATGCATAGTACTCTTATTGTTTTTCAAAAGTAAAGGAGAAGTATGTACAGACAGCATGCATATCTCCTCACGCAAAGTTCTGCAGAGTTGCTTACGTTAGCAGAGAAGCTGCGGGCATCACCCCTGGAGACAGCTGCCTGATATCTTGCCATCCGCTCCTTCAGAGAGAGCGCCTCGAGGAGCTCCGACTCGCCCTCACTCCCAGCAGTACTGGCTTCTCCGGGCTTTGTAAGGTTGAAGGTCACTGAAAACAAATGTAGCATTTTCAGACGGGTGCCAACTTGAGAAGAAAACAGCATCAAGTTATGACCAGCGAGGGCTTCTAATGTACTTGGTCTGCAAAGCATCGCAACACTTTCAGGGTTTCTCCAAGCTTCAGGGGAAAGCTAGAAAATGTCCATACAGGAGAATATTCTCATAGAACTATTATTGCCCATTTCTCCTTTCAGAAGTTAGGATGATGAGAAATAATGATTTATTAATAGAGACATAATCTAAATAATTAACATTCTCCAAGCATTATATGCCGAATTTATGTTAAATATTGTATAAACATCTCATTGGCTTCTCTAACAACTTTGTGGGTAGATGCTATTTCCTAAGGCTTACGTGGGCAGAAAAAGAAGTACATAGTAGTTAAAACAGCAACAGAAAACTTCCCCAGAATCACATAATTCCTAAGGTGCAGGTTTGAGTACAGTTGGATTAAATATTGAGCAAGTGAAAAATTGTTCTCTGTATCATTTCTTATGCCTCAACACTGAAGAAGGTATATCTAGCCAAAATCTACAGAAGACTGTAGATTCTGACTTTTATTTGCAAAGGCAGATGCCACATAAGAAAGAGCAATAATATCATTAGAAGCAGCTCTGTCTGTCACCCATGTCAAAGAGTTTGGTATTTTTTTCCATTAAATCATCTACCCGGCACAGAAGAGTTTAGCCGCACACCTGGTACCGGACCAAAAGACTGACTGCAAGTCTACAGATGATAGTATCTGGAAACAGGAGGATCTTAGGGACTCTGAGCCAATCTAAGCACATCCTTAGCCATAAGACAGCATGCACCGCAGTATTACCTTTCAGTGAAAGGAGCATGAGGACTCTGTGGTTTACTATTCACTTTAAGATGGTGTGTGTGTATGTATGCTTGTGTGTGTGTGTGCATGCATGCATGTGATTGTGCATATGTGTGAGTGTGCCTGAATGCGTGAGTGTGTTTTACCCCTTAAGTATGTACCTCAATACTTCTTACTCTAAGGACTTATAGCTTCTGGAACAAAGAAGGCACAACTCTTTGATGTATTTTATCATATTTGTATTTGCTGTATACAGGACAAGAGAACAAGCTAGACGTGTCTCGTGAAGAAGAGAAAATTCCAAACATTTAGACATACCCTCTTCGGAAGCCTCATAAGTATTAACATCACAAATGACCGTCTTAGAAGTTTTCTGTCTATGTGCCTTAGAGGTAATTCATTGTGCAGATAACTTAAGTTATATCCACAAAAGGAGGTTGGATCCCTTGTTGTTTCCTATGCTGAGGGCATTACTATGCTTAGAATCCATCACACTCTAAGTACGCAGTTTCTTTTATTGCTTATACAAATGCCATTGCCAATTCATTAAAACATTAATTCTTTATGTAGCATGATAAACCACATAAAAAGAAATAACATACAGAGAATTACTTTGAAAGAAAATTAAATATTAAAAAATACAATGTCACAAAGACAAGTTTCAGATACTAAACGCAAAAATGCCTTTCTTTAAGTGTTCAATTTGCCTTTAAAAAAAGATGTGTATGATCATTTTTGAGATATAACTCATTCTATAAATTCAAGCTATTATGTCTATTCTTGTTTATTACCTCCCAAAACATCATACAACTAGAGGTTATATACATACTTTTCTTCTACAACTTTAAAAAAAATCGATCAATTTATAATTTTTTCCCCACATGACAGAAATTCATTATACTTTTCTGAGTTTCTTTTTTTACAGGGAGTTAATGTTTGAGGCAGTTTTCAAAGTACAGTGGTGCTATATGTATGTTCTGAGAATTTTTGACCAACTATTCATGTCTGCACAATCAATCAAAGAAGATTGTGGATATACCAGTCTGTGTTTCTCGGAGGATATACAATAATGAATCTCACTGGCCAGACACTAACTATAACAAGAGGCAGGCAATGAGATTTTTATAACCTGCATCCTTCTTCTTTCACAAAAAGATGTATGTTTTCAAAGAAAGAGTACTTAACAATATTCACTGACTCCCATCAATAAGAATAACAAAAGGGTCATTCACACATTCAGTATGAACTATCCTAGTATGAACTACCCATTTAGAAAGTTTCCAATTTAGAAATGGTTTATACAAGTTACATATTAACATAAAAATGAAAAGTGATGGGCATGCCTCATCAATTATCTTAAAATATTAAATGTTGTAAATTCAGCCCGAATATCTTTATACAGCAGCAATGTGAAATAAAGGCCAGCACACTGATACATAAATCCAGGGTCAGTGTGCGACTGCTAAATGCTGCCAGAACCATAAAAATATCCGCACATAAAATGCCCAATGTGGCTGGGTTCATAGGGACAAGTGCTTTGTCACTATCTCATTTATTAAGCCAGATCTTCTGTCGACGTGTTTTCTAAATGTAAATATTTCTCATTGCTTTTGAAATATGGGAGGCACATTTCCAGACTGTAGCTCTGGAAAAAGTCTTATTAAAAGGATGACTGGATAATTAAAAAAATAGATCCTATGGGTCGAAATACAAGCATTAAACATTAGACACTTTAAAACTTATCTATTTACATACAGCTTAAATGTATGTGAGCCGGGCAGTGGTGGTGCACGCCTTTAATCCCAGCACTTGGGAAGCAGAGGGAGGCGGATCTCTGTGAGTTCGAGGCCAGCCTGGTCTACAAGAGCTAGTGCCAGGACAGGCTCCAAAAGCTACGGAGAAACCCTGTCTCGAAAATCAAAAAAAATATATAAATAAATAAAAAAGCTTAAATGTATGTGAATCACGCTTTTTTTCCTTTTGCCTATTAAACATGGACCATGTGAAACTTCATAACATATTCAAATGTCATAATGACACCTATTATTGTATACAATCAATATCAGCCAAGCCAAATTCTCAGCAAAGATCAAGGTAAAATCAATAGACAAGAGAACTTCAAGGTTAGAGAAACACAGCAGAAATATTAAGATAATACAGGAAGCCATGGATTAAAGCTAGTGACATATAAGCAACAGCATGAAAGCAGATGGCAGACACAGAGAACATAGAAAATCGAAGTTGTCCACATCACATTGTAAGATATAATAGAAAAATACATGGTTGAAAATGAAATTTTAATGTAAATGAAAGTAGTTACCATGACTCAGATGTTACCTCAATCAAATACCATACCATACCGATTTATTGGTAAAAATTTATGAACATTTCAAGTTTAAGATACAATCAGAAGTTATCCAGACATATGAAGAGGTTCTATGATGAAAGAACAATATTCAGACACTATTTGATATTCCTTTTATACACTGAACATTGTGAGGAAGTATATAACCAGGTACTGGTTAATCAAAATGCAGTTGTGTGACCAGAGTCTATGTGAGTCTAAAATGATAACCATAAGGAAAAGAGTAAAAGCATCTGTATTAACCATAAAACAATGGCAACCAATGATGGAGGAAGGTCATTGGTTAAAAAATAAAGAAACTGCCTGGCTGGCCCTCATAGGTTAAAACATAGGTGGGAGGAGTAAACAGAACAGAATGCTGGGAGAAAGAGGAAGTGAGCTTAGAGATGCCATGCTCCCCTCTCCCGGGCAGACATGATAGCTCTGCTCTCTGCGGCAGATGCGATCAAGCTCCGGCCCAGGATGGATGTAGGCTAGAATCTTCCCGGTAAGTGTACCTCCGTGCTACACACTTTATTAGAAATGGGCTAGTCCAGGTGCGAGAGTTAGCCGAGAAGAGGCTAGATATAATGGGCCAAGCAGTGTTTGAAAGAATACAGTGTCCGTGTAATTATTTCGGGGCATACGCTAGTAGGCAGCCAGGGTGCTGGAGACGCAGCCCCGCAGCTACTACTACAAATCAATCAAAAACAAGAAAAGACTCTTAGGTAGTTCCTCCATGTGAAGATAGATTGATAAGATCAATTGTATTAGTTATTGAACTGATAACAGATTAAACTTTATATTGCAAGACAGGGATTAATAATAGACTCAGAAGAAATGGGCAATAAATCTAGTCATTTAGAAAGAAAATGTTGAACAAAATATATTAAATTTTAATAAAGAAAATCTTTCTAAGCTATATTCTTGACAGGCAAAATCCCCAGGGAAACAAATTATACTGAATAAGATAGAGGGCCATTTTATGTGGATCTCCATGTGCTCAATATCACTGTACAGAAAGAAACACAAGATAACATCAGCAATAAGAAAATAAAAGAGACATTTTGGAATGGGTTCCTATAATTATCCCTTTTCATTTTGTCAGAGTTAAGTTACAAGTCAATGTTTTTAACAATGTAATTAATAAGGCTTACTTTACTACATCTACAAAGAACATAGGGTGTCTCATTATCCTCCAGTGTTTGCTCACCTCCTTAGATAAAAACAAACATTTATAGTGCCAAATGATAGTGTGCTTATTCAAGCTGAGTTGAGAGCTTGCAGGAAGCATATATGTGATGTGCAGGGGCGTGGCTTTTTGGGGAGAGCATCTGAAACACCTGCTGTGCTATGTATGTGCACACGCACAAGAGAGAGAGAGAGAGAGAGAGAGAGAGAGAGAGAGAGAGAGAGAGAGAGAGGCTGAAAGGATGAAACAACAGCAACACCAAAAAATTGTGCTTGAAAAATTGGATGGTGACATTTAAAACAATACATGTGCTAAATGAAGAACAGGCTGGGACGAAGTGTTAAATACTTTTTTAAAGTGATAAAAGTCCTTAGAAGACCATGGGTAGTGTCTAAAATGATTTCAGTAGAATGTTCTGGTGTATAAATGATCTCAAAATCATTTATATAAAGTCTACAGCAGGAAGAAAACTGGAAATGGATGTGAGAAGCACAAAAGTTCAAGACCAAATATTTTAGGCTAAGTTTTTAGGAAAAAAGAAAACTAGAGATGGAGAATAAGGAATGGGTTTAAGCATTCAACTTCAATACAGAGCACCAACAAGTCAACCAAATGCTGACTTCATTGAACTATGTAGAACGAATCAGAGATGATTTGCCAGAAACCAAGAGTGGGCCTGGGTGAAGTCAGACAATCTTATGTAATGCTCTTGGTCATGCCGTGATGGAAGGATTGTCTTACTTATTTTTTTTGTTTGTTCTTTTTTTTAGGCAAAAAAACAGAGATACAGAGGCTTATAAAACTTATTCCTTGTCACATGACTGGTGAGCTGTAGAGGGGGAGGAGCAGCTGGGCCCTCTGTGTCTAGTTCCCTGCCTTCATCACAATTCTCAGTCATCTGTCAGGAAGGACATGGGTCCAGAAACGAGCCAACTATGAGCATCCCTAGTTAGTACTTGAAGGAAAATTCAAAAAGATTTCTTTGATGGCTAATTGTCGTTGTGAATTTGACCTATCTGGACTCACCTAAAACCCAAATAGTTGCACCCGTGTTGAAGGATTTATCTTGATTGGATCATGTGAGGTAGGATGATGCACCTTAACGCTGTGTTGTGCCCTCTGGTGGTAGCCCAAATAAAAAGACACAAAGGAAGAATTTGCTTCTCTGCCTACTTGCTTTCAGTCTCTCTGCCATGTTCATTTGTGCTGTTGATGAGGTGTTCCTTCTCTGCTATTAGAGCCCACCTCCTTGGGATTCTGACATAAACTCAAGACCAAGTGAGACATCTAGACTCAAAAATTTTCCAATTGTTGGCCTTTCACCCGGGAGACAGCCCTTAATGGACTATCGTATAGTGTAAGTCATTCCACTTTGAACACATAAAAATTTATTCTACCAGTTCTGCTCCTCTAGAGAGCACTGACTGATACAAAGTCCTTCTGATGTGGACTGATTCATAGCATAGATACAATAAAACATTGAACAGACTCCCAGATGGCTACCACAGTTATAATTATGACTCAAAAGAGACTCCAAGGTTCAAAAGCAAGTTAAACTGTTTAAAAGGAAAGTGATTTTCCATGAAATTTCTCTGGCATCAACTTAAAAGTTCCAAGAAACAAACAATAATGTGATGATGGGTTCCATGGATGTCTGTGAGGTCAAGGGAGTCTTAGCTACCACAGTCAGCAAGGCAACTCCTGCCAGGTGGTGGTGGCACACATCTTTAATTCCAGCACTCGAGGAGGCAGAAGAAGGCTGATCTCTGTTAGTTTGAGGCCAGTCTGGTCTACAGAGTGAATTCCAGGACAGCCCAACATACAGAGAGAGAGAAACCCCATCTCAAAACACCAAACAAACAAACAAAAGAAAGGAAGTCAACTCTCATTTCAGTGATACAGCAGTTTCCTGATATTTTATTCTGTGTGTATTATAAAGAAGTCAACTGTTTAGTACTTGGGAAATTGATTTAGAATTGAGTGGAGAAAGTGCTGAGCTAAATTCTATCAAATCTAAATAGATGACCTATAACCAAGTTTGGATTTGTGTGCAGGATACAATACCATTAGACACAGCATAGCATTCCATTAGCAGGAATGCATTTTTTCTATAATTTTAATATTTGCATATCTCTCAGCTAATCAGAAAATTTATCTCTGTAAGTATTCATCGTACTCCTGTCATGTCAAATATGTAATCAATTTAAAATTTCATATTCTTACCCTTATTTGAATATTATAAAACCAGGAAATAGATAATAAAATGTAAAAGCAAGTGTCCAGCCCAGGCTTGAATAAATCCCAGTTCTTAACCACAATGAGGGAAAGCAGAGGAGTAAAATGAGCACCAATGGATGCCACAGCAGCACAAAAACTATCTTGTAGCATCATTCCAGCATGGGGACAGGCAGTTTCTTCAGCCCATCACCCTGTTATCTTACTTCCACCCAATACATCATGATGTTGCATATGTGCTTGCAACTTTCCTAATTCCATCCCTTCATCCAATTGTATTGAACTTTATTCATTCACAAAGGTGGGTCTCTTCAATGCAAGGCAGAGAATTGGCTCTTGCCTCCTTATCAGGTCTTCTCCAACTAGGCTTGCTTACTAGCTACCATAAGACAGCCTATAATTGAAGTTACCCAAGACAGGAAGAAGAGAAGACTCAGCCTAAGTTGGACAAATTATGAGTTGTCCTAAAGATGTCCCAGACCCTAGAACTTATGATACATTAACTTACATGAAAATGTGGTGAGGGAGGTCCTTTTGTCTGTGTGTTAATTTTATTGGTTAATGAGTAAAGAAAACTGGCTTGGCCTATAGCATGGGAAAAGGAAGCTGGAGTCAGGGAGCCACCATGGAGCTGCCTGAGATAGATGTGCTAAAACTTTGCTGGTAGGCCACAACCTCGTGATGATATACAGATTAATAGAAATGGGTTAAATTAAGATGTCAGAGTTAGCTAATAAGAAGCTAGAGTGAATTGGCCAAACAGTGATTTAATTAATACAGTTTCTCTGTGATATTTCAGGTCTAAGCTAGCCAGGCAGCCAGGACAAACAAGCTGCCGCCTCTGCAACAAACGGAGTAATTTTTGCAGATATTGTTCATCTTGATATGGGAGAATTTCCCTGGATTCTCCTTATGGGTAAATTGCGATCCCAAAGAACTTCATATGTGAAAGAGAGATACAGGAGAGTAGCAGAGTAAGGATGGAAGGGAAGAAAGGGAGTGGTGAGAGAGAGGAGGGAGGAATGGAGGAAGGAAGTAGAGAGGGAGGGAAGGAGATATTCTATGTACTGCTGGCTTTGAGGTAAAAGCAATGCAAGCCGGATCTGGCTTCCGAAAGCTGGAAAAAGCAGGAGACGGATAGATCATGGAGCTCCTTGGAGGAGCTTAGCCTAGAGAGCATCTTGATTTCTGTATAGTAACTCTCCTTTGGGGCACTGGATTCCTGTAACTGTGGTAAAGCATCTTTTCCTGGTGTGCATGATCATTTGTGACTAAAGCACAAGGAAATTGCACTGATTTATGTCTACTTGACTGAGCCTAGATTGATTTAGGAAGAGAGAACTTCGATTAAGAAAACACCCCATGATATTGGCCTGTGGGAAATCCTATAATATTTTCTTAATTAGTAAATGATATGCGAGGCCCCAGTCTACTACAGGTGACATCACCCCTGGATATGTGGTCCTGAGGTTATAAGAAAGCAGACTGAGAAGGCCTTGGGAAGCAACCTAAAAAGTAGTGTTCCTCCATGGCCTCTACATCAGCTCCTGCCTCCAGATTAATGCCGATTTCCCTGGATGGTGGACTATGAACTGTGAGATGAAATCAAGTCTTTTCTCCCCAAGTTGCTTTTGGTCAAGGTGATTATCACAGCAATATAAACCTTAACTATAACAGAAACCAACCAACATAATCATTATACACATATAGATTGCTGTCCAAGTAAGAACACACACACACGCACAGACACACAGACACACATACAGACACACACACATACACACACACACACACACTAGACAGAATGGGAGAGAGAGAGAGAAAGAGAGAGA
>NC_022011.1:77810569-77825470 GCF_000317375.1 Microtus ochrogaster | reverse complement strand
AGAGAGAGAGAGAGAGAGAGAGAGAGAGAGAGAGAGAGAGAGAGAGAGAGGAAGCACATTTGGGTCAAATGTCCATTTAATTTGTATTCTAAGGATAACATGCTTTATAGATTTTCCATATGCTCTTTCAAGATCCTATCACACTGTGGGAATGACTTCTGGTAGAAGAGCAAATATGAATGAACCAAATTTAAGAGGAAATTTGATAATCATTAGAAAGAAAATATTGCCAACTTGGGTATATTTGAGAATTTAATCACACTGCTATTAAACATTTTTTAATTAATTGCTTAACTTAGAGAATTGGCCTGCTTAAGAAAATCGATAATTGAACAAAATGATTTAAGTTTCAATGAAACGGTCAAGTAAGTCGAACCGATAAATGCTGGTAGACGGTTTCTTTTTCTCAGCATAAGCTTCCTGTTGGCCGTTTGTCTTCTCTAGAGCTATCCGACCTCTCACATCATAATAAGCTGCCAGTCAATGAGTGCCTATTATGTGCTCATCACTTTCCTCACATTGTACATTGATTCTCGTATTCGGTAGGGATTTTATTCCTGTCTTCCCGATGAAGTAATGAACAAAAGATAAAATCGAGGTCTGGGGAATCATAGCAGCAGTAAAGTGACTGTCGTGCAAACACGAGAGCCCAAGTTTAAATCACTCAAACACGCATAAAATACTGTAAGAGCCAAGGGTTGTGGAGGACCTTGAAGCGGTGATTTCCGGGATTGACAAGGCCATTGTACACATGAACCGAGAGTGAGCGTGGTTGAATGCATAAGACCTGTACATGATCCAAGCAGCCAAAATTCTAGCAAGCATGAAGGAGGGCCTCATGAAGCTCCACCCACAGCCTTGGAGGTATAGGTAGTTAATGGCTATCTAAGGGAGAGATGGGATGTGACCCTTTTATGTTGCTCATATTCCAGTGAATGGTCCATGCTTATACTGGCAGTGCTAATGGACTCAGCGGGTTTACTAACTGGAAGACACAGTTGAGCAGGAGAAATGGAGAAATGTTCTAGTATGAGTTTGAGGGAAGGGAGTGGGGGGTGGATTGGACCACAACTGTACATGTGTAAAATTCTCAAGAATAAGTCAAAGTAGTTTTGAAAACCTGGGTATATGCATCTGTAATCCTAACATTGAAAGGGCAGACAGGTGGATCCCTACAGCTGGCTGGCCAATGGGCTAAGCAAATTAGTCAACTCTGGATTCCTTGAAATACAATTCCCCAAATAAAACAAACAACAATAAACCGCCTGATGTTGACCTCTGGGGCTCACATGCATGTAGACCAGCATACATATATGCACACACATGAACATGCACTCACACACACATACACATGTGCATACAATAATAGAATCACATGCACAGTGGCTGCTGAATTTACTTGAGTTTCTGCATATACACTTGTTTCTTTCTGCACATGCTCTTATGTTAAGATATTTTTACTAAAATATGATGTTTACATTTCCAAGTAAAATTTTTAATTAAGGATATGAATCCTTCCTCCTTCCCAAGTATCTACATATTTATCCTTTCTAGATATTGATTTCAGTCTAATCTAAGGCCAATGAAAGAGAATACAGTACATTGGGTTTCTACCGCTCTAAGTGGCTCTTTTTTCATTCTTATACGCTTGCAGTTAGAAGTGAAAATCACAATAGAATGTTCAGCTACATTGCTTTGGTTGTTACAGAGATAACACTAATGAAAAGTTAGGTATAGAACTAAGAGAATAGGGAAAGGAATGGCCTTCACTGAAAGATGAAGAAAATGCGGAACAGGGGTCATGACTTTCATTTTCTAGTGATCTATTCTACTCCCCAGACGAAGGGTAGGATGGCGCTCCTCTTTTCCCTTGGTTTAAATCTGCCCTTCCCCATCACTGAGGGGCACTGATACCCTGTCCTTGCAGGACAATCAACTGTTGGTCAGTCAATGCCATGGAGAGAAATTATCATCATTATATTCAGTCATATTTTTCTTGGAAAGAAAATACTAAGGAAATTCCTAAGAAATATGGTATCTTAATAAATGCTCATTTGACCTTATTTCTAAAGCTAGAAATAAAGCAAATTGTGTCATTCTATCGTTGGTTTCTGAATCAAACAAAAAAAAATCCTAAATGGCCAGTCCTGCCAAGATGTCGTGCTCAGTCATCATATGAGTTACCATTAGGAAGTTGGTGATCCACAGTGCCCATCTTTACCAACACCCCAAACCAAACTTATCTGCATAAAATGAATCAAGTCTAATATGACGAAGGAATTAAAATATCACAACTAGGTTAACGACAACACAGTTTTGCTTCCATTTTTCCCCACTTAGATAGCAGATCTTAAAATTTAGAAATAATACTTCTAACTCAGACACGAAGTAACACATTAAATTCCAGGTTAGAAAAGCTGAGTCAGAAAGATCTTGATTCTGAAACCGGGGATATGTGCTGGATTTTGTCTCTCTAAAACATTTATCTGATTCCTCCTGGAGTTCTTCCCATTTCTCTCCTGTAGCATTGGCATGTAATACACTCTAGGAAAAAGTTGGATGAATCTGAGTCTCTCAGTCTTTGCTGGACTTTCTACTTTGGAAAGACAGAGTTCAAGGAGACTAATAATCTGCTTTGGACTCATAATTTATGATTTTCATTCTTCCTCTTGCAATTAATGCTTGATTTTAAATCAATTGTTAAATGTTTTAAAACCTCCCGTTTCTTACCTATATAATGGGACCTAGACAGTTGACTGTGGAGACATTATGTAATCTTATAAAATTAAAGCGTTTCACGTAGTATCTTTCTTAGAGTAAAATAAATGATTTTTATGTCTTCCAACCACCAAGTATTATTATATATCCTGGAAGAAGGTATGATTCACAGATTCATAGATGGTATATGAGTAAGTAGATATAGTGTGAGAAATAAGGAAAGTTATGACCAGCAAAATTAGCATGTGGCAAAGGTAGACCATGATTCTGATTTATCTTAACCTCATGTTTCCATTACCTTAAGGAACATTATTCTTTGCATCATGCTGCCCAAGTCAAGGAGGACACAAGACATGTAATATTGGGTAATTTGGAGTTAGAATAATAGCAAGGAATCATACTACATATATGACTATACTGCTGAAGACAAGAATATAAAAATGGAAAAATTACTTCATAAATGTATATGATTTCAAAAGTCAGTTTTGTTGGTGTTTTAGTACTAGACAATGAGCCAAGGTTGCACCAGCAAGAGTCATATGAAAACAGAAGGTGCACAGAGATAGCCTAAGATATTACACTTCAAGGATGGGTCATGCTTTTCTCCAAATGACTTTTCATGTTCACTCCTGCTCCACATGGTTTACAAACTATAAAAAAATTACTCCAATAACTCTACAGAGTTGTTTGTGTGCTTTAATTTCCAAAGGCCCCTGATCAGGAAACTTCATGCACCTTCCCCTGGAAGAGGCCAGAAGACAATATGTAAATTCTTCCAGTCCCTGTTGCCCTCTGGCTACTCACTAAAGAGACATAGAAGACACTGCCATTCTTCTATAGAATTCCTCAAATTGTTTGTGTTGCTACCTAAGTAATCATGCACTTCAAAATGTTACACTGTAAAAAAAAAAGTGTCTATCCTAAATAAAAAGATGTTGCTGTATTTGATTAGTTTGGCCACAGACTGTTTCTGTTTATGGATTTCTTCAACTTAAATAGATTTTTTATCTTGTTCTTCCTAAGGTCTTTGTTCTAGAACAATCTTAGTATTCATCATTCTACATTTTCCACTTCTTACTGAGTTTCTGCCTTTAAATGTAAACTTCTTCCCTACGTTGTTTTTGAAATATTATACATACTGCTGCTTCATTTGGACCCTTCTAAATCTTTCTGAGTCTCATCTCCCTAATCCTCTGTCTTGGGTGTTTCTGTGTCTGTCTTCTGAGAAGGATTTTCTTTTCTTTCTATTTCTCTAGACTAGAAATTGAATATTAAGAAATAGGAGGCCAATATGCACACTTCAGCCTGAAGAGATCATGGGAAAGATGTAGTTATGCTTAAAAGAAAATGTCATGTCTTGTAAATAGATTAAAATATATACCACTAGAGTCTTTAACATTTTGGGCATACACATATCATTTGTAGATGGATGAACTACACAAAAAATTTGTTTTTTCCTAAAACTATTATGCATTTGGGTTTGAGCAAGTTCTATAGATCATTTGATCTGTTTTTATGTGTGTCTGTGTGTGTCAAGAGTGCTATCAGCATTTGTACTGATTATAGTTTTGTGACCATGGCCAAATTAGAGCATCGCTTATAAAGAGACACTGCTTACTTTGCTTGTAGTTTCAGGTGTCAGTCCACCATGTTGGGAAAGACTTGGTAGAGCTGAATAGCTCCTATCAACACCAGGAAGTAGAGAAAATGGCAAGACGCAGTCCTCAGTGATATTTCCAGTGACCTATATCCCCTAAGGAGGCTCTACCCCCCACTTTTCATCCACTCTGAAAATAAAACTCCATCAAGAGATTGATCCATCTGCTAGATCAGACCCTTTCTGATATAATTGTCTCAGGAAGCTTTGTTACAGAATTCAGAGTTGTATTTTACAAAACTGAGTGTTTCTAGTCTAATCAAATTGACACGACTAACCAACAATATGTTCAAAGACCAAAAAAACAAGCACTTGGAATGTACTAGAGAGGAGACTTAAATGATTTGCAGCTTTGGCAAATATCTTCCTGGAAAGCTTAGATTAAAGTCATCAGAATGTATGCAGAAATTAGAAAACTAGTCATTTACTGTCTAGTGGAGCAATTTCTATGCTAAGAGCACACTGACTCAGCAAAACCCTCCTCCATTTTCAGGAATTCCCCAATACTACACTCTCCTCTAATTTTCACCATTCTCTTAACACTAAAAACTGGAATTTATTCTGTTGAATCATAATGAAAGTCCAGTTCACCAAATTATAAATCTCATTAACTTAGCCATGCTATGGTGACTTTTCTTCAACTAATAACACATTTTCTTTACAAGTAAAATGTGCTTGAACAGATCCAATTTTGTCTTAGAGAAATCCAGCCCCTTAATTTGAACTAACTTTTTAGTGATTGGAAGTTTTAACTTAAAATATTTTCTCTGTCAAGTCTACAAACTGCAGTGAACTTTGATAATTTTTTCTTTTAAAATAAATGGCTGGAATACTTAATAAAAGCAGGAAGCCCATACTGATTGTGTTTAATTTTTCTGTTGAACACTATTTAGTAAAGGTAGACAATCAAGTAGAGAAGCAACACAAACCTGTGTGCTCACAAGCACACATATACACACACTTAAATAATGCACAATTGCCAGTTAAACCTATTTATTTCTGGAAATCATTTCACTTTTTAAAAGTACTAATGTGTTGAGGAAAATTCCACACAAAGCCTTGAAAGCATCCCAAACAATATGACTATTATATTAGCTCTTTTTGGATAGAATGTTAGATCTACAATGGCAAGCAGAAATATAAAGAATCCCTTGTGAGATATTACTTTTCTTAAAAGCTGTAGGTTGTTATAATAAAATAATTGGCAATTGGCATTCTGTTCCACTGTGTGCGTTGTCAATATTGCATTTTGACTGTTGTCTCCATCTGGGGAAAGAGACAATGATGTGTACACTAAAAACAATATATTTTAAAAATTTAAAGCTAAGGTGTTTATAAATTAAAGCTGTAATAATCCATTTTATTTTTAATTTAACATTTTATACAGTATTTTTGATCACATTTTCTCCTCATTTAACTCTTTCCAGATCCTACTCACTTCCCTACCCACCCAACTTTAGATTCTTTCTCACCTTTTTAAAAAAATAAAGAATATAAACAAAATCAAAATAGAACAATAAACAAACCCTCACAAAAACACAAAAATGAAAAAAGTAAATACATAACAGAGCAATAACACACAGACATACACACACACACACACACACACACACACACACACACACCCAAATTAAGCAAAACAAAATTAAAGGTTGACAAATATATCACTGAGATCATTTGTGTTGTCCTGTTATTCTTGACATGGAGGCTACCTAGAGTGTGGTTGATATACCCAGTGACACTCCACTGCAGGAAAACTGATATATCCTTTGTCACCAGGTATCATTGCAGATAAAGCTACAATAACTCCAGTGTATCAACTTTGAACTGATCCTGTTCTGGATAAGTCTCCCCTGTCACTCTTACCATGACCTAAATACCCTTTGCCTCCAACTTCAGTATGTAATTTCAACAGAAATCTGTGATGTCAGATTCCTAATGCTACAGCATTAGAAACAGTCTAAAGAGAAGAAGTAGTTTAATAGTCTCTCCTTCTCAGGTCTCTGATGAAGTTGCAGATGAGATAGTTATAGTTTTCAGTATTATAAAATTAAGAAAACAAACTTATATAAGAGACACTAAGTTTATAAGGTTGAGAAATATAAAAGCTTAAATTGTTTATCTAAGGAAATGTTTCCAGATTTAAAAGATAATTTTGAGTTGGCTATACAAGTTAGGATAGAAAGTAAGTTAGGTTCACAGTTTTGCACTTATTAAGATAGGATATAAAATGGAGCAATTTCTCTGAATTTGCCAAATATAAAAGGTCTTCCTGGTAAATTTGGTTTTTGGCAGATTTTTTTCTTGTTATTAGATAGCCACAAAATACTACTAGAAAATTGTTGCTAATTAAGTCTTCCAAACCCAGTCATGTCTTCATCACCGTTCTCAGTGAGTGGAGTACAGACAGGAGATACAACACCAGTACAAGTGTGCATGAGCACACTCACATAAAACATACATACCGATAAACATGTGCATGAGCACACACACATAAAACATACATACCGATAAACATGTGCATGAGCACACCCACATAAAACATACATACCGATAAACATGTGCATGAGCACACGCACATAAAACTTAAAACATTAGTATATGTATGCATTGCACATTCACATAAAACTTTACCCATCTATCTTTGGAGGATCATGTACTCATAAGCAGTGTTTCCCTTGATCTCTGAGTTTTGGGTTCGGGGGTGTCCCTGGACACTTGTGAACTGCATGCTTGCTAAGGAGAGACAATTTGGCACAAAACCCCAAGTCACACTCACTAGCAGTGCAGGGTTTGAGGACTATGTGATAAGCTCCACCAATATTAACACTCAGCTGCCAAAGGAAAAAAAAAATCATAGGAGGAGAAATTCAAAACCTTCCTACACACCAATTTTATAAAATTTCAGATGTGGGTATGTAATTGTTGAGAGGATTAGACTGGACATAAATAAAATGCTCAGACCAATATCTAAACACACATACACACAGACACACCACATACAAAGACACACAAAAATATTTGTGAATGGGATGTAAGCTGTGACAGCTGACAGCAGGCCCAGGCTGGGTGGGTAGACACCATGTCTAACATGGCTGCTTTGAATATTCACAACTCCTCCAAATATCAGAAGTAGAGAACTTCCAAGACTTCTACAGTGATCTTGATCTTCATCAAGAAGCACATGCCATTAGGACACGATCCGAGTGCCCTGCCGCATCTTGTCCTCCTACTTCTTAAGTTATGGTTGTTTCTTAAATTTTCATTGTTTTGACTTGAAAATTTCCGTATGTGTACCATATGTGTATATGATCATATCCAGTCCTTACTCTCCCTATCTAATTTTCCCAGGAACCCTCTATCTCATCTTACTCTATACACAGGCTGGCCTGGAATTCTTTTTGCAATACTGACAGGCCTTGAACCTTTGACCACGTTCTTGCCTTCTCTGTGTTAGCAGCACAGCTGTGAGTAGCCACACCTGGAATCCCATTTATTTCTGCTCACGTGATTTCTTTTACTCTTCATGATTTTCTTGCCTCATTGCCTCGTTTCATGAGCTCATTATCTTCTGCTTTCTCTTAAATGGTTGACTGGATTCTACTTTGCCTAGTCTCCTATAGATTCCCAAAGATTCCCAAAATCTGGTTCCCAGCCCTATCTATTAGTTTCTTCTTCCTGAGTGAGAAGTCTTTTTCCATCTTTCAGTAACTGTGAATGAACTTAATACAGAGAAAAAGAGGTGAGCAAGGCAAGAGGAGGGATACTGTGACTTCAGGCTGAGGAGGCATGGAGTTGCCTGAGGGTCATGATCAGTTACCATTGTGTTTGAGGAGTGGAAGACGTGATAAATTCAAAATTTGTGTTCTGAGTGCAACAACTCGGTCAAAATATTGACAAGATTTAACGTGGCTATGGGTTGTTGTGGTAGTGTGAATGAGACTGGACCCCTTAGGCTCATAGATTTGAATGCTTGGTCTCCAGGAAGTAGCATTATTTGAAAGGATTAGGAGGCGTGGCCTTTTTGAAGGAAGTGTTTCACTGTGGGTGGGAATTTAGATGTTTAATAGCTGAAACCAAATCCAGAATCTCTTCTTGCTGCCTGTGGATCCAGATATAGAATTTTCAGTAACTTCTCCTACATGCATACTCCCCATTATGATAATGGACTAAACCACCGAAACAATAAGCAAGTCCCTATTAAATGTTTTCCTTTATAAGATTTGCCATGGTCTTGGTTTCTCTTCACAACAATAGAACAATGACATTGGTTCTTCCAGACGAAAGGCTGGAGCCACAGGGGCTGAGGTGGGTGCAATTTAGCTACTTGAAGTAACCTGATGCTGCCACTGAGAATAACAAAGCAGTTATCCATTTAAAGTGTTAGGATAATTATAATAGAAAGAGGGCACTTAATAGCTTTCTACAACTCCAGCAAGCACAGAAATTTAATTTAAACTGAAGAGTGTATCTGTGAAAAGTGAGGATTGCCTTAACAACAGAACAACTGATTCAATCAAGCAGACAATTTCTTCTTAAACAGGTTTCTGGATCATTGCTATGCTGAAGATTAAGCATACAGAGAAACCTACAACTTTGATATTCTTACCTTGCTTCCTGGGAACATACTGGCAATGATGGCTATGTTATAATAATGTTACTATTAAATACTAATTATGGTATGAAATGCCAAATCCTGTTACCGTGTGCCAGGAATGACTGTGGTCACTTTACAAATATGGGGGGATCCATCCTCAGCAATATTGTAAGAAAATTTGCCAGCATCTAATTTTCAAATTAGGTAATGAGTATAGTTGTTCATTTGCTCAATATCAACAGTTGATCAGCATAGGAACCAGAACTGAAAACCAAGGAGCTGGTGCTACTGTTTATGTTTGACCTATTAGGGAAAACCCATTAGCATTTCTAGTCTCTAGAGCAATATGATCTGGATTTCATATGACTCTTGGAGACAATGTATGTGTGACTCAGGTCAACTGAAGGAACTTCACACACTTCAAGGATGCAGAGTTCTAGAATCAAGGGACATATTTTATGGGTCTTTCATAATATATATTTTAGAAATGAATGGTGGAAAGGTTGGTAGAGACAGATAGGAGAGAGAGAGACAGACAGAGAGAGAGAGAGAGAGAGAGAGAGAGAGAGAGAGAGAGAGAGAAGGAAAGTACATTTTTATAAACATTTTCTAACTTCAAGTGATAAAAATGCAAAAACTGTATTCATAAATGTATACCAATCCTGGAACCCATTTTCAATATATACACTTAGAATAATAATTCTTTAAAAATTGTCTTGCTGTTATTAATATTTAATGTTATTCTATATCAATACAAATATTTATACAAAGATATGTTGGACTCCCTCATTTTTATACAAAACAACATGATGTATCACTATAATATCATAGATACTGATTGTTATTTGAGGACTACCCATAGGTCTTTGAACAGCCAAATGATTTTTGATCAAGAATATGAAAAAATAGAGAAAAACATGGAAGCATGGTTTCTACTATTCTTTACAGAAAAGACTATGAACAAAATACAAAAAACACTAACACACGTGTAAAGGTAACTAAACTTAACTGAGCAAAAAGGCAGCGTTAAGAAGCT
Organism: Microtus ochrogaster; assembly: GCF_000317375.1. NCBI lineage: Eukaryota > Metazoa > Chordata > Mammalia > Rodentia > Cricetidae > Microtus > Microtus ochrogaster. Next base: position 77,815,462 of record NC_022011.1, on the reverse strand, counting down.
GTGATCAGTTAAACTGGTGTGAAAAAGAAATAAAAAGGGTAAAGATTGAATTTTAAGAGATAATTTATTGCTTATCTCTAGAAGTATGGGGAGCTAGAAATAATAGTTTTGAGTTAAAATTTGCTAGAGATGGATTAGGGTTTTCATTTGTATGTTTTTTCGAAAAATAAAGGAAATATATTAGATATGGAAACATGCCTTCCAAATATCACTCCCTGAAATTTTAGAGCCAAAGCCTTGCTGTTGTCCAGCTCTGTATGACGGCGAGATGATGAATCTTGAAATTATTTCTGCTCCAGAATGAGTCAGTGGCTGAAAGTGGACATGCTCTCAGACAACTCCACCCCTAAAAATAAATGTTTTGCATTCCTGCAGGACACAGCGGATGTTGCCTGTTAAAGAAGTCATGAGAGTCACGGGGTCCTGCCTCTTTTCTGAGCACCTTGGGAAGGTGCAGAGCAGAGAAATGTCTGCATGCTGGCTACTGCTGGTGGCTTCCCTTTGCCATCTGCTGTGCTGCCATCTTTGTTCCAGTGGAGACTCCTTCTGGACTTTGCCCAACAGAGAAACACCTGCCTTCTGCCTTCTGCCCTCTGTCATATGCAGGGAATGCCTATGTGCAGCCAAAGCAGAGGAAATGTAAGTAGGAAATGTTTGCCACTGCAGTTGAGAATCTTTATAATATAAAGAAACTCACTATAATCTTTCTTTTTCTGTGACTATACTCACTTCACTAGAACCACTGGATAGACATTCAGAAATACTAAAATACCAAACAGACAAATCATTAGGGAAGTGATGTGGGATTCCCCTCTGTATACCGTGAATACCATTGGTGAATAAAGAAGCTGTTTTGGGTCTGAGATAGAGTAGAACAGAGCTAGGCAGGAAAAATTAAACTGAAGGCTAGGAGAAAGAGGATGGAGTCAGAGAGAATCCACGGGGCTGCAGTTGGAGACAGAAACACCAGAACCTTGCTGGTAGGCCACAAGTCTAGTGGTAAAATAAAAAATAATGGAAAGGGGTAAAATTTAGATGTAAAAGTTAGCCAATAAGAAGTTAGAGCTAATAGGCCAAGCAGTGATTTAATTAATACAGTTTCTGTGTGGTTATTTCAGTTCTGGGCATCTGGGACAAACAAGCAGCCTTTTACAACAGGGAAACCTTAACTTTACAAAAAAGATTTTTCATTGTTTCCCTGGCAAACTTAATTATATAGTTGATTGTTCATGTGCTTCTAATTATTTATGTAAGTGGCATATAAGTTAGTTAACTCAGATCTGAATTCTTATTATGTCAGTGTTGACTTATATAAAGAAACAAATAGTGATGTTGATGAGTTATAATTCATTAGGTCCTTAATCCAAATCCCAGATTCTTTATGGCATGAGGTCTACCTCATGCCATTTTATTACAGTTAAGTTCTAATAAATTAAAAACAAGAATAATAATTGCTACCTGAATGTTATTTTATATTCAGTCTGCCCTTATTGAACTTCTGACACATATCAAGCCTGTGGGTGGAAGAGCTATACTATTAAAACATGCCTTCCAACACATTAGACTTGTCACATGATTATTTTCAATCTAATAATAACCATGTAGGAACATCTAAGCCAATTTATTCCAATTTAAGGAAAGACACCATTGGATCCTCATAGAAACAGTAAAAGGTCCCCACAATTAATACTTGTGCTGTATTTATTCAACCTTATATGCATACCTGCAGCACTCTGACAACTGTTTACTTTTCAACAACCAGACACATCCGGGCAATGCAGACATAACCTGCATCTGTTAGAAAACCGTGAGAGGATGAGATGGACTTGACAGCTCATCCGAAAGGAGCAGTGAAAAATGACAAGTTCTCAAAGACAGACTGACAGGGGGGAGGGAGAGGTTCTCATCTTAGGGAGCAGAAACAAACACGCTGAGGTAAAACTGGAGCGGAAGGGAACGGAGTGTTTGCAGATTATGTGATCATGTCCCCTCTTAGATTTGTTTAAATTTCAGGAGAAACGTGAAGCACAGCGTGAAAATCAACAAATGCTGTTTGTGTCTAAAAAAACAGGGAAAAAAAAGCAAAACATCTCTCTCTCTCTCTCTCTCTCTCTCTCTCTCTCTCTCTCTCTCTCTGTCCCCCCCTTCACTCCTCCTCCTCCATAACCCCCTGAATAAACATTCAACCTCACCCTTCAAAAAAAAAAAAAAGCAAAACAAAGGATTTATCAAGATGGGTTTCCTTCCAAGTGGATTCCATATGGGTAGGGCAGGACTGTGGAGACTCCAAGAAAGAGCACTAACCTGGATAGAGCTGAGCTCAAGGGAGTGGGTTTCTAAGGGTTTTGTTTGAGACCTTATTTGGGTAGCTCATTCCAGGGCCTCTGCTTCTCTAGTTTAGTGTTTATGTTGTTAAAACAGCCAGAAGTTTCTTTGGGTTACCAACAAAGAAGTTTTCTATTATTTTAAGCAATATTTTAAGAGGTACATCTACTCCAGCAGAAATTTGGGTTACTTATTGTGCTCCCCTCCCCAGACCAGTAGTTCCAAACCAGTGGGTCATGACTCCTTTGGAAATACACTATCTCCGAAAATACTTGCAGCTGGGCGGTGGCGGCGCACGCCTTTAATCCCAGCACTCAGGAGGTAGAGGCAGGCGGATCTGTGTGAGTTCGAGGCCAGCCTGGTCTACAAAGGGAGTTCCAGGACAGGCTCCAAAGCTACAGAGAAACCCTGTCTCGAAAAACCAAAAAAGAAAAAAAAAAGAAAATACTTGCATTACAATTAAAACAGTACAAAATTATAGTTATGAAGTAACCAGGAAAATAATGGCACAGTTGAGGCTCACCACAACATGAGGAACTGTATTAAAGGGTCTTGGCATTACAAAGGTTGAGAAATGTTACTCCAGACTATTTTCCTTACCATCACTGAGGTTCCCAAAATGTCAAAAGGCAGTAAATATTAAGTGACTGTCATTTTACATATCAAAAGGCAGTAAATATTAAGTGACTGTCATTTTACATATCAAAAAATCTATGTTTGCTCATTCTAAGTAAATAAAATCTTCACTACCTTTATGTCCTAACTGTTTTGCTCTTTATGCTTTTATTGATACAAAAGGAAAAACTTCCTAGGGAGGTGAAATTTGAAGAGGACAGGCAAGTTTTTAAGCCCGCAGTTTACGGGAGGCATGTTAAAGGACTGTGGGCATTTATCATATATTCTGAAACAAAGATCTGTTCTTTGTTCCTGGTTGTTGTCATCGAATCCGTTGGAGTATCCTTGGTGATGATATTGCTTATCAGATGACCTGAGAATGTGGGGTAAGGGAATGGGACCTAGCCCTAGGATGGCAGCAGCTTGCTCAGAAACTGGATCAAGGGATAAGAAGATTAGTATATTCTGCCAACCTCCTATTTCTGCATAGGAGAGAGAAGTTGCAAACTGAGTTCTACCACAGAAACCCCAAGTGAAGGGTCTGGTAAATTTCTGTGTTAGTAATAATAGAAAAAGAAATAGTGAAGGTTCTCAGTTAATTGTTAATAACAGCTCTGAGATATACAAATATAGTATATTCTGTATTTTTGGTTGTGAGCCTAGTCTTTAACGGCTGAGCCATTTCTCCAGGCCTAAAAATTATTCTACGTCCCCATATCTAGTTAGTATATTTACCATGTAAACATATTGAACACGATAATTTAATATTTATATTAACATTTAATCAAAACAATAAACAGAAGCCTGACTCCAAGCCCCAGGTGGTAACCCTTAGGGAGTCCATCCATCAGAGCTATGTAATGCCCAGCCTCTCCAGAGTAGATTCTTCTCTTGGTCATCTGTCCTGTCTCACAGCTTCCTCCAACACCTGACACTGTATGGGCTGTGAAGAAATAAGCCATAATTTCTTTCCCCAGAGATAGTGTTTTGTAATCTTCCTTCGCTCTAGCTTCTACAGACATTCTATGTTTGCTGCTGGTGGTTGTGGAACTTGTCCCAGGGCTTGCTACTTTTCTGATTATGACTATTACCACCTCAGTGGACCTGTTTGTGCCAGAGATACCTTAGGTTTGGGAGAGAGCTGGGTAAGGGACTGTCACCTTTTCCTCATTGCTTTGCGATGAGCATCTCTTCTATGCTATACTAGAATAACATTGGTAGCAAGCAGAGCACACTTCTAAGTGCTATGAGCCATTTTCACTATCGGACTCGGGTTGGGTCTGTAGCCCCAAACACCTGAGAAACATGAGCAACACCTGAAGCCCGAGTTCTTGGTTCCTGCTGATATCCAAGGCAGAGCTATCTTGGGTGAATCAGTCTATATCTTCTGGGGACCTTCTAAGGTGAAACACTAGAGTCAGAATTGTGTTGAGTCAGTAGAATGTCCCATTGGAATCAGGGAGTAGGAGAATTACCTATTTTGGGAAAGAATGCAATGTATGTGTGAGAAGGAGTCTCCAGAATTGAACAACAAAACACCTAATGCAACCAGATAAAAACCACGTGTCTAGATGGAATAGATCCGTGTTCTAGAAAAGGCTTTTCTGGATCTGTAAATGGTGAGGTTTCCCACCATTCTATAAAGGATAAAAGAACTGTTTGAATGAATCAATGTTTCTTTTAGAGGTGAGAAAAAGCAAGTTATAACTTAGTTGAATTTCAAAGGGTAACTCGAATATTTTTAAAAACTGGATGGGATGCAAATAAAAAAGGACATGGTAATTGCAATTATCACAGAAATTGTTAATAAAAACATCTTGGAACTACAGTGTCATGCACCTTTTGTCAATCCTGACTCATAAATTACATGTCTTCCTGCTGTATCTAATGGACCTTACCGAGTCTCTCTCTCTCTCTCTCTCTCTCTCTCTCTCTCTCTCTCTCTCTCTCTCT
>NC_022011.1:77802866-77810469 GCF_000317375.1 Microtus ochrogaster | reverse complement strand
CTCCCTCCCTCCCTCCCTCCCTCCCTCCCTCCCTCTTTCTCTGTGGGGGGGGGCAAAGAGGAGGGAGAGAGCAGGTTTGGGAGTGATCATCAACCACTGACCTTAAATTATTCCATTAACTTTAACAGTTTTCAAGTGAGTGAAAACAGGCTGCTGCGTGGAAGTTTTTCAGTTTTTCAGTTGTAACAAATCCAGAGTGAGAGTTGGAATTCTAGATGAAACAGCAGGAACAGTACTTCTGTACATCACAGTAAATTATCCATGAACTTAGTGGGCTTTCTCCCCCAAAACGGACCTGCATAAAGGCAACACTCCTGCCCTCTATAATCAGAGGTGACAGCTGGCCTGTGCTGACATTTTTGCAGGAACATATTCGGAAGCAAAACGTCCCGTGATTATTACAGAACGTCGACTTTCATTTTTTTCAGGGTCTAGCGGGAAGCTGCACCTAAAAGATGCCCAGTGCTGGTTGAAAGAAACCCCATTCCATCGGAACTCCAGACTGCGTTTTTCCCCAAGCAGCTGGCAGTTTGCCACATTGCAGACATCTGAAACACTGAGTGATATTTAAAAACGGATCTAGTTCTTAGCTGATGTGTTGATACCAGGAAGGGAAAACATTCAAATATCAAGCAAAGAAGCTGACAATATTTAAACATACAATGTAGAGTTTCTAATTTCTGCCCCAAACTTTTTTTACTCCCTTGGAATATCATCTAAAACTTTCAACAGGTGTTCTTTCATTTTATAAAAAAAATCCATAACTCTGCATACAGTACAAGTAAACATTTTACTTGTCCTTTGGCACTTTAACATAAAATTTTAAAATATTTCAAATAACCCACAGCTTGTCCGTGACTGCACAGAGCTCTGGTAAAAATAAAATATCTTTCAGTTCGTTCAGCACCAGCTGGCTAAATTTAAACCCTGCATTATGCAATCTGAAAGCGTCCTTGCTTTTGCACCGTGTCTTAGGGGATTCTCGTCTAATGTCAGTCACTTCCAAATGGCTTCAGTCTCTTAACACCTGAACACAGCACAACAGGACCAAATTAAGGTGTTCACAGGCAATTGGAGACAGAAAAAAACATCCATTTGAAAGTGGATATAGGGCATGATACCTTCAAAGCACAATCTCCCTCTCCTCTATTGGAGTTTGTAGCTGCCGTAATTAGGGCTGGCAGATCCAACTGGCAGTGCTTTTCTTAATTCTGAAAAACATGTAAGAACCTGATTCTTTAATCTTTACTCCAGTAAGACTCCAGGAGGACATAAGCCCACAGCTAGAGCAAAAACCACAAAAATCAAACTACGTCTTGGAAAGAATAACTTTCCTACCCTTCTCTGAGCATGCTGAAGCAGTTGAAAGTAGTTCAGACTTTTCCTGCCCCTCATTAGATTCCATGAAATATCATTCATATTTCTTTATCTTTTAATTTAAAAGACAAACCTTTTTTTTTCAGTTTCCCTTATGGCCTTATTATTCCTTAATAGTAAACACAAAAGTAATTTATTGTAAAGAAATTAACACATGAGGTCCTCAATTTCATATCCAACAATGCTGCCCACAATCATGAGAACAAATCCAAACTGCTCAGGTTCCTTTATCGTGATGACAATTGACTTTTAGATTTCACTGCACTTCAGTGATAGACTATGTTATAACCTTGGTACACACACAGGACTATATCACACATACCTTTGTACCAGAGTCCACCCTAACTCCACGGCGATGCTCTATAGACTCACAACACTTCACTTAGTAGGCTCCCTCCTCTTTCACGTACAGCCAATTTCCCAGTCCCCTGAAAGCTACCAGCAGAGTGGAGACCAGCTCCACTGAAGTCAATGAAGCAAGGAGATGGGGCCGGTGAATTTATTTTAGCCCTGTGTCCAAAGGATGCAACTTAGCACCTATTTTTAGGAACTGAGCTCTGTATAGGTGGGGCTTGAGTCAACCACTCTTTTCAGAAGTGAGTCTTTGAGGGCATGCTGCTTAGTAGTGTCCTGGACAATGTATGCGTGGCTCTAACACATGTGCCGTCAATCACGCTGCCTTCTGCAGCTCCTACCACAGCGAAGTCTGAACTCCCAGACATAGTATAAGAAATAAATTATGAAAGAGGTGGAACGATTATAGCCTTCAATTGCTTCCATATAAAGATAGCTTTACTTATTTAAGAGTTAAGTTTATGAAAATAAAGCGACAGGAAATAAATGCTATTTATTTTGTTGGGATAGTGATAATTAACTTGGGTCCTTTGGAGGCAAAACCTTATTTTTTTTTAATTTTCCTTTGTATGAGAGGTGGGCTTTCCCTGTGTGAAATGGGCTATTAAGGAATTTGGGATCTTTCTACCTCAGTTTCAGGAGGCTGGAATTACAGAGGAATAAACCTGAGACCAAGAACGAACATTTGTTTTTAAATTTTAATTTACATACTCTTGATAGGTAATTTTTTTTCAAGTCCTCACTCATAAATCAAAACCATACTGCAATGTTTAGAAGTAAAGAGGGATCTTTATTCATTTATTTTTCTTTTTGGTGGCAGAGGATAAGGAAGAAAGGAATGAGAGGCTTTGTAGAGAGAATAAACAAACAAACATATTATTCGTCTTAAATTATATGGCACAAGGAAGAGTAGACAGAAAAAAAAAGTCATTGCACGTGCTCCTGAGATAATTCGATTTAACACCCATTGCTACCATCCTACTGTCTCAGCCCACCCTGCCGGCCTAGCTGGAAATGGGTAGAAGTCAAGTAGTCTTGCTCTTCAGATCCCTTCAGCTCCTTGCTGCCAGCATCTAACACAGTCTAAGTCAATATAAACTACCCAGCTCAACAGCCATTCATCTCTTCTGTAACTTCCCTCGAGTGGTGCCCTTTCTGTATCCAGCTGGCTTCCCAACAAACCCAAATGAAGGAAATTGTCCCCCAACTTGAAGAAAGCATCTTCCTGACACAATGCTTATTACATCCAAAATACAAGCAAGCGTCTAACCACAGTAGGTTCAAGGAAGAGCAGCACGTGTTTTGTCATATACAATATTAGTTTTCATTTAAAGGTATTATAAGTAGTGATACTGAGGTTTATTAACCCTGAAAAGTTTACTAAATTGTACTGAATATCCATAAGATCTGTGAGTGTAATCTATTTCAAGTTTTGCTGATGAACATGGGTGGCCACTGCTAGACATGAGGTCATTTGAATTTTATTAGATTAATATTTAATGGGATTTTTTAAAATTCAGTTGCTCAGTTGTGCTAACTACATTTCAAGGTTTTTGTCGCCATTTGTGTCATGCGGTTTTGCACTGAGAATGCTGGTGTCACCTAGAAAGTTCTGCTGGACATTGTTCCTGTCATACTGGGTCTCAGCACAGTTTATACAAACTGTGTTCTGTTCTGTTACCTGAACAAGTTCCACATCCTTATAATTCTGACATATTCATTTTTGACTAAATTAGAGTAAGTTCAAGAAACTTTGTATGGTTGTTGCCAAGATTAAATGAAACAATAGATTAATTAGTACATTCATAATATTACTACTCCAGTATAATATTTCTCAGTAAATTATGTCAATGCAGTATATTCATATTCATAAAAAATGACAGTAGTCCTAAAATTATAATAATTATGAGATGGGTCTTAAAATATAAGTGAGGTATACTTTATTCTCCTTATTTATTTATTTATTGATGACTAATGATACACTTTTGAAGTAGGGTAAATTGTTCAAATATCTGATGTCTGCTTCATCATCTCTCTTACTCAGTCACACTCTTGTTTTTACGTTAGTGACTAATTTCTTGATTGATTCTTCAAGCTTCATTTACAGTGATCTCCTCTCAAAATTTAAAATTTATACCTTTGACTTTCAAGGAAGATGTTTCTAATTTGAATACATATACAACAAATGAAGAAATAATGATTAAAATTGATATATTTAGCATGGTATGAATACTGTACATTATATGTTGTATTGAAGTATCATATGGTATCCATTAATAGTACAATGTTTATGTTTATATACATTAGTTAAATTAATTTAATTAAAATTTTAAAATGAGCCAAGGAAGTTAACACATACATTACTTGAGGTGGTTAGAGATGGCAGACAAGTTTGTGAAAGAGACTTCACACCATTTTCCATTAGGAAAATGCAGGTAACAACAGTAGGGTGTGATTATATAACTGTTAGGAAAAACTGGTATATCCAGTACATAAAAAAAAATGTCTTCAAAGATTCATTGTGTGGGGAAACCTCATCCACTGCTGGTAACAGTGCAAAAGGAAGAGCCATTGTGGAAGATGCTTGGTGGATGTTTATAAAAAACCTATCATGTTATTACTTGTTGCCCAGTATGGAGTTAAAACCCCACATCTACTAAGAAACCTGCACTTACAGAACTTAGTGTCAAGTTATCTATTTTTCATTAGATCAGTAAAATTTGGTACAGTTAGAAATTAGAGTACTTCCCAGTGCTACAAAAGGATATTGAGGAAAACAGATATTAAATCTACTGTGAACATCTTAAGTTTTTAAGGGTTAGGGCTGAAATTGAGGCTCTTTCTCAATGACACCATACTAGTGAATATGTTCTTTTATACACCTGCCAATCCCAGCGAATGAATATTAAGATATAGGCTTTATGTGATCAAAGTGTGTCAGTGTGGGTTCATCAAAATTATAATAAATGTTCTATTCTGCTTGAGGACATTGATGATGAGAAGGTCTATGCACAGAGAGGTAGACACAAAATTTCGTGCATTCTCTTTCAGTTTTGTTATGAATCTAAAACCTTTCTACGAGGAGTCCATTGATGCTTCACAAGAAAATTCATATATGTTCTTATTTCTGTAATTTTTCCTTAAGAATAACATTGGACCATTTAAAGGGGTTATGACTTAGATTTGATTATGTTGATTGTATTTATTTTCTCTTGCTCTCAAAAGAAAACACACATTCACACTTATTATTTCCTATAAAATTGAGGATTAGGATAGTTAAATAACCTTTTTGAAGATAAAAATTAATTGTAAGCAGAAAATGGGCATTGAACTTAATGCTGCTGGCTCCCTAGGTTCACATTTTTAGAGACACTATTTATCCAGCCTATAATTTAAAAGTTCCAATCATTATTATGTGCCATGGTAATAAGCTTTGAGTGGGACAAAACCTTTCCCATATTAATAAATGCCAAGATATAGGCTCAGTGCATGCCAGCAATAGCTAGGCTCTCAATGCAGGGCACCAACATAAGCTACTGGGGCATTCCACAGACAGGAGGGCCTGATTTAAAGTTGGGCCAGCTATATTTCAGTTACCATATATGTAACCTCTGGACCAAAGGGGCCCACCTAACAACTGTATAATTAGAATAAATAATACACTACTCAGTATATATAAAATACTTGCTTGCCATTAGGACTAGGAATCTGCTTTGAATAGTATAGGTGTCACAGTACCCCATCTAAGTATTTCTTGAGCAGGAATAATAAAATAAATGATAAATTTATTTTTCTTAGTAAAATAAATTGCGGCTGAATTAGATTAATTACAACCCTTACCTATTAAATTTTAATTACATTAAAAGCATGTCATGATATTAAGGATGCATGAGAAGGTCATTATGTATATATGACTCATTTAAAACATATCTCATAATCTTTGAGGGTGATGATGTACTTGACAATGCAAACCAGAGGACTTCAGAGAGTGAAATCAACACTATTAATAACTATGCCAATACACAGTGTAAGCTGGGGCTGTCTGGGGCAAAGACATCTGCAAACACTTGAGTAATAAGCCAAATGTAGATCCTCTTGACTCACCCTGTGAGCACACATTGAGGGATTTTCAAATGATGTGTTTTTCAATATAAAACAATAAAATAAAAATAGTTTTCGCATTGAGAACTTCATTGCAGATCATCTCTATCCTTTAAACTTGATTGTTTAAAGGATCCTTTAAACTTGATGGTCAATCATTACAGAGGAAGGCTCTTTGTTAGAGGCAGCAATAACAAGAGCAGTAAGGATAGATACAAAATAGATTGATCCACCTCATCTGAAAGAAAGGCCACATGTAAGCCAACATTAATCCAATAAATGTAAAGTGAATAAAATTTATTAAATATAGTTCTATAAAGTAGAGGCAACTAAAGTCACAGGGAATAGGAACATATCATGTTCACACAACAGAATGGTTACAGACAAGCCAGAAATTATAACCACAAGACACAAGGAAGACATTGAGGGGAGGTGGAGGAGAAATACTTGGGCTCACTCTTGGTCATATTGATTCAAGGAAAAGTGTTGAGTTTTAATTCTGTAATATTGTTGATGACACAATTTGGTGCCTTCAAGGCTATCCTTAATGTATTATCCAATGCAAAGAGAGACATGAGGAAATGAAATATGCTGAAGTTTGTGTAGCTGCAGTAGTGGTTATTATTAATAGCCATACCTACCCGTCACATTTGGATAAGACACTATATAAAGAGCACACTCAGAGTCAGAGGGGAACAGAGTTTCCCAAAATTGTAGAAAAAGTTTTGGATCACAAAACCATGTTGTGATCCAAAACTAAGAGATTTTTTTTTCACCAAATTTTTGCAATTTGGTGAAATTTTGGATCAATTCTAAACTGCAAGTTTAATATAATATCTTTAATATTTATCTCTCACTAACATCTACTTCCCTTTGGACAGAAGTTTAGCCATTGGTTGCTAGCTTCCTAGGAAATGACTTCTTCAGCCATTGTTGATGGAATCCCACAGGAGTTCTTGCTTTGTACTTTGCCAAGGAGCACACACTCACTAAGTCTTTCAGCCTAAAGCAGGACTGTAAGATACAGAAATGCTATTTGTGATTTAAAAATATATAATACAATTTATGAATGCATAAAAACACTAAAGAATACCTCAGAGTAATTTTAACTTTTATGAGAGAGACAAACTTGGTTAGAAATTAAAACACTGTTAAATATCTGATAAATTTTATAAACCTGCTTTTCAAAAAAGATTTATGGAAATAGCTTATTTTAAACTATATTAGATGTTTGGACAAAAAAATTATAGGGTGGATTGAAAACACACACACACACACACACACACACACACACACACAAAGAAAAAGCAAAGCAAAATATTGGGAAAATGTGAAGTCCAGTAAGAAAAATGAAAAGCTATTTGAGATGGTGGAAAACAGATGTAAAAATTGAATTGCAGTCAATGAAATGTGAGAAAATCTTAAATTCCATATCACAGAAGGAAAGTCCAAGATGAAGAAGATGACCTGCATAATGATGTGCATGAAGGACAGAAGCATGATCAAAGAAATGTCACTATTACTGTGGAAGAAAGAAATAGCCAGGAAATAAATAATTAAACTTCAAATAAAAGATAAGGTTTTGAACTGAAGAAAGATTTGAGGTAAAAATTTTGATGTTTCATCAAGATAACAAGACAGTGTCACTCAAAAAAGGAGATAAGAAATTCACAAAACCAGCCGGGCTGTGGTGGCGCACGCCTTTAATCCCAGCACTCAGGAGGCAGAGGCAGGCGGATCTCTGTGAGTTCGAGAACAGCCTGGTCTACAA
>NC_022011.1:77799561-77802764 GCF_000317375.1 Microtus ochrogaster | reverse complement strand
AGACAAATTAAAAATAAAAGACTATTTAAATAAATACTTCAAAAAATATTTTTTAAATTAACCAATCAAACAAACACAATAACCTACCCCTCAACCCGTGAGAACTATTATTCATAGGCAGTGGAGTGGTAATTAAGTATACAATAAGCTATGAAACATTCCAACTACGACGGTTCAGCAGCACCGAGTAAAGATGGTGTGAAGGATGCAGAAGAAATGAAATTCTCACATTGCTGGGAAGAGTAAAAATGACCAAGCCATGATGGAAAAAGATTTATGGTTCTCCAACTACTAACCAGTGTCTTATCTTAGCATATGTCCTATACAAGACATGAAAAGCCAGAACCCCCAAATCTATAAAACATATTTTATAGCATTAATAGTTTATCTATTAATGACCCTGAACACGAAATGGTGTGATCATCAATAAACAAGAGAATGAAATACCAATTGAGAGCGTTCACAAAAAATAATATAACAATATTTAGAAAAGAAAGGGAGGCTGGTAGAAACATATTTCATATTACAGAAACTGTAAAATCACATAGAAGAAAGAAACAACTAGACAACTTTATTTTATAAAATTCTAGAATAATAAAAGCAATAGATATGATTAAAATCAAATTGCAATTATTTCTGTCTTGGCTTTGGTTAATCGGGAGTGGGCCCTTGAGAATGATCCAAGGCAACAAACCTGGTTGAAATGGATATCAACGCTCATGAAATTTATTTTACGCTAAAAGCTTGGTTAGCCGTTAGTGGATCATGGAGTTTCTAGTCACATCAGTGGGTAAATCTGTTGATGGAGTCATAGCTGAAAGGACTTTCAGGAGTCTCAGCTTGGCTGAAGGAAGTAGGTCACTGGAGGGATGACTGTGTAAGATCTGTCTTTTTCCTTGCCCTTCTTCTGGCTTTCCCCACCTCCTGTTTCCTGAGAAAGGATTCTATCCCCCGGCCCAGCTCCCCATGGCGGCATACTACCTTCCTATCCATTCACTCAGCAATAACAGAGGCAAGTGGCAGTTTTCTGTAGCCTCTAGAGCTGTAGGGTAAAATACATTTCCCCCTCTTCACTACCTTTCCCCATAAACTGTCACAGTGGTGAAAAGTGGCTAAAATAGGTGTTGATGCTTGGATAGTTTTGTGTGCTACTTTTTATCTATTGACAGAAAGTGGGCAGAAGCATTAATGCAGTAAGAAGTATAATATCATAATGGTTGGATATCATAGGAAAATTTATTCTTTTTTTGCGTATGTGTAACTGTATATGTAAGTGTGTGCACTAGTTTATGGAGCCCAAAGGTCAACCTTGTATGCCATTTCCCCTTGATTTTTGAGACAGAATAACTCAGTGGGTCCTGAGGCTCACTAATTAGATTAGAATATCTAATTACTGAACACTAGGAATCTCCCTGTTTCCACATTGCTTGTTCTGGGATTACAAGTGTCCACTGTGGATTTTTTCCCATTGACATTCTAAGGGTCATGGGGATTGACTTTGGGTTTTTATGTTTGTGTTGCAAGCAATAACAATAATCTCTCCAACTTCCCCACCAGTTTTCAACAATGCAGATCTTCTATGAATTTAGTAACAAGTACTTGAATAGGGAAAAAATCTAGGAGGCAATAAATTGGAAGATGCATCTGTAATGGTGACTGTCTAAACTTTTCTCTGTGTTATAACAGAAAGGTATATGTAGTTGATCTGTATTCAAGGACTGGATCTGTGCATTGGCCAACTGCAGGTCAGAAACATTGAGAGAGAAGCTGTTCCTGCATGGCTGTCTTCCTGAGAAATGCAGTATAGTAACTATATAAAACATTTCAGCAGTTAATACTAGTATTCTTGAGATGTCTTACACGATATGGCACCCTAGGACTTGAGAGATGGCTCAGCAGTTGAGAGGACTTAGAGGTCTTGCAGAGAGAGAACCTGGGTTGCCTCCCAGCACCCGCACAGGGCTTCACAACTGTGTGTAACTGTAACTTCCATTCCAGGAGCTTCAGTGACTCTTCTAGCATCTGTGTGGGTGGACATACATATCTGAGTGCAATACCACCCCTACATGAAGCATAAAAATAAATAAATCTTAAAGAACAAAATTAAATATATGGAATGGTATTCACAGGTTACATGTTAACACTCTTCTATTTCATACAAAGGACTTGAACTTCTGTGGATTTTGGAATGTGTGGAAGGTCTTACTACCAATGCCCCACTTTTACTATGGGCTGATTCCAGGGCTTAGAAAAAGCATACAGATGCAGCAAGCAGAATAAATACATTTTTTCAAGTAGGAAAAATGAGGCAATTTGGGTGCACCCACCCACGGAGACAGTGGGGCTGATCTATTGGGAGCTCACCAAGGCAAGCTGGATTGTGACTGGAAAAGCAGGGGATAAACCCGGACTCTCTGAATATGGGGGACAATGAGGGTTGCTGAGAAGCCAAGGACAATGGCACTGGGTTTTGATCCTACTTCTTGTTCTGGCTTTGTGGGGGCCTAGCCAGTTTGGATGTTCACCTTCCTAGACCAGGATGGAGGGGGGAGGACCTCGGACTTTCCACAGGGCAGGGAACCCTGACTGCTCTTCAGACTCGAGAGGGAGGGAAAGAGGAGTGGGGGGAGGGTGGGAGGAGTAGGAGGCTGGGAGGAGGCAGAATTTTTTTTTCTCAATAAGAAAAAATCTTTTTTTTAAAAAAAAAGATGGTGTCCATTGTACAGTATAGATGAACTTACTGCAAACTGTTACTTTTATGTCTTATTTCTCTATCGCATTTTCAACATGAATAAGAAGGACCTAGCTTGTTTATGGAATGATTTATTAATCATCTCTCCAGGTTCTAATCTGTCATCCTTGCTCTGTATTTCATATGATGCTGACATACTCTGAGTAAGGCTTGACCTTTGTTGATTTGTGGGTGGCTGATTTTTCTTTCCAAAATTCTTGTAGCTTTTCAATTCTTTGTTCTAGATATTTAAAATATTTTGATAAGAAATATTACTATATTTTACCTCAATGCCATGTGCCAATAAACAATAATATAGAAGTTAGTATTATATATGTGCCAATCTTAGTCCAGACTTATTGAAATCATATAATTAAATATGTGATGTGGGAGTGTCATATATCAATCTGTTGATTTCATTGGTTGAGTAATAAACAAACTGCTTGGGCTCATAGCTTAGAACATAGGTGGG
>NC_022011.1:77777331-77792201 GCF_000317375.1 Microtus ochrogaster | reverse complement strand
TGATTAAATGAACACAGTGTCCATGTAATTATTTCGGGTAGAGCTAGCCATGTGGGCGGCCGGGTGCCGGGACGCAGCCCGCCGCTCCTATTACTACAAATATGCATAAGAAATATATGCATTAATATATGGTTTTCCATTGCTTTTATGTTTGTTTAATGAATTAATAGAGACACAAGAATGTTAAGTGTATTTACCAACATACTTACTCTAAGGTCAACAGTCAAAAACTTGCTCCAAACAGACTCACATCAAATTAAATTCTTTCAATGATCAGACTATTAGCTTTATTTTTGGAGTAATGGAGAAAGCGTTAAGATTTACCTTGTCTTTCATAAATAATTATATAAAATTATTTTAAATGATTTCTTTTGAGATTTGGTAAACCGTGTTTTTGTACTACATTTTAGCAACCAAACGGTGCAATGCTTCTAAGTGCTCTTAATATACTCATGCACTGGCTGTCCTTCTACCAGCCTCTGCCCCAAAGCCACGCTCTGTGGCTCAGCCTGTGATATTAAACATTCCTCCTCCGAGAGAAGGCAAAATGATAAGCTTCTTCGTGGAGCTAGGAAAGGGCCCTGGAGGGACACCAGGAGAGAAAGGGCTCTTGGTTTCTCTAACATCTCTTCTGAAGGTCTCTTCGGTGTGAGTTGACTATGGCACCTGGCAGCCCTCCATGCTACCTCCTTTGCATCCTGGAGGATAATTGCCTAGGATGTCTCCCATTACAGACTCCCAGTGGAGGACTTCTTCATACAGTGGGTCCCGTTGAACCCTTTCCAATCTAGCCTGGTACACTGGCATTTGGAAGAAAGTGTTCTATTTTAGATTCTCTTTCTTGTGCACTGGATGTTGCATGTGATGGTCAATATTGATTGTCAGCTTGATGGAAACTAGAATCCCCTGTGTGAAACAAAATCTTGACTAGGTTAATTGATATGAGAAGTCCCATCTTAATGGCCATTTGAAAGTTATTATTACCGATTGTTTAAAATAATAAGGAAATGCAGATTAGTTAATCACCTAGTATAAATGAGGTTGTAGTCACATTAGGTATGTTTTCAAGGTCAAACAAAAATATATTTTAGATAGACAGGTCATCTTCAAACATTTCAGAGATCTACAGAATATGGTATTTAGGATATTTTAATAGCTGGACAAAGGTGGCACACACCTTTCATCCCAGCACTCAGGAGGCAGAGGTAGGCAGAACTCTGTGAATTCAATGCCAGCCTGGTCTAGAAGAGCTAGTTCCAGGACAGCTTATGGTTGTTACACATTAAAATTGTCTCAAAAAACAAAGTAAAACAAAAAGATGTTTTAATAACATGACGATGAGACATGTCTGCTCTTTGTAGCAGCAATCTAATTCAGAGAAAATAATGGTCATTGAAGAAACGCCATATGGAGCTTACTTTTTTGTGGCAATAAAATGCCCTTGACTCAAAATAAAAGAAAATATGGAGACAATTATGTCGTTTAAGGCTGTAGTACCTTAGTGTGTCTTCACTTAGCTGTTTCAGCTGCATTTTTTCACAAGCATTTTACGTGCTGTAACAAAGGAAGCCACACAATTCTTCTTTGGTTATCTTCAAATGCAACCTGTAGATTCTAGAGGCAAACTCTGTGCATGTTTCAGCAAAAGCAGAGTGGTCTATTAGAGCATTTCCTGGGGATGAGCAGCTTCATATTTATGGACTTTATTTCAGTGAAGAGAAAAACCTATCACAGGGTTTTGTCCACACTTAATAATGTCTTCTGGACTGTCTTTATCAAAATTCCAAGCAGATACCCAGGCAAACTGTGAAACAACACAGTTTCTCTTTTTCTTTAAGTACATGAAATTACATATTCACAAATGTATATACATTTCGTATGTATTTGTCTATTACAATTATGTTAACAGTGATCCTAGGTTACTCTGTCAAATTTCATTGCTTCGTTTCAAAGTACATTAAAGAGATGGTGCTGTGCAAATACTGTGTGCAGGAGGAAGGACAAGCGGAGAGTTTGAAATATCAAATGCTATTATTTTAGCGTCTCCCTTCCCTCTGTAGTGTTTATCTATGTGGTGCTCTGAGGGGGAAAAGGGGTGACTTTGAAAGTGTTATTCGTGCTGATTTATGTTATAATGTTTGCATAAACTTCTTCACTTTGCTTATTTTGCAAATTAAGAATATAAGTATAAATTTGATTTTGACTTTGAGATGGAGGAACATCCCAGTGAATATACCAGCATTAAAATTATATCCTATAAACAATAATGAATTTATGCTAACATGTAGGTAAAACATCTTCATTTTATGGACTCCAGCATAAACAGAGCAGCAAATAGGAAAACAAACTAACAAATGGTCATGTGAATTAATTCCTGAAAGTGTAAAGGACAAAAAGAGTAGATTAATACTGTATAAGTAAGAATCCCAGTACTCGTGAATTCAACTTTTTCAAGAACACCATGTGGATGGTATATATCATTATTGAGTTCTGTATCGTTATTGACAACACTTACTTCTGTGGTTTTAGTGAACCCAACACATTTTTGTTGCCAATAAAACAGTATACTAAATGTTTCTAGGCAATATTTTACAAGTAAAAATGAATGAATTAAAGGGCCAACAGTGACCCAACAGGCTTCACTACAACTTCCACAACAAGATCTTCTCCCACTCTCTTGATTTGTTTGTTTTTTTGTTTTTTGTTTGAGGAGGAAGTTGGAAAGGGCAGAGGATAAATGTGAGGGAATGAGAAGATAAATGGGATCAGAATGCATGATGTGAAATCCATAAAGAATCATTAAAAGCTAAAAAGAGGAAAATGCTAAATTTGTGTGTTTTTACACAAATAAGGAGAAAAAAGCACTGAGAGCCTAAAATAAGCCTGGGTGTTTGGGAGAGGGAAAAGGAAAACATCATGTTCATGACCACTAAGCCTTTAGCTACGGGGTGTCTATTTTCTCATCCTTTGTTTTGATTATCATTTTACATTGACACATTAATTCTTATTTCTAAGCTTCAGGCATTTTCAGTTATTCTGCCCAGGACTCATAAAAATATGGTTTGTATTTGAGAAAATTATTTTCAGGTGCATCATTTAAATTGATATCTGAAAAACATAATCCATGACCAGTCTCCTGCATTGACTCACACTCATGGGTGTGTGGTCAGCACTGGATGTGCACTGATAGTCTATTATGTACTGGGAGTGAATTATAACGCCTTGTGTTCAACAGACTTATAGTTCACAAATTCAGAGTACATGGGCACATCTGAGAGGCATCACAAAATTATTCACCATAGGTAAATATGTCTTGAAGAAATTTTCCAAAAATAAACTTTCAAGGAAGCAAAGTCTACAGTTTGAACTCTATTAGCATCAGTATGGTTTTGAACTCACCACAATGTGACAAGTCATTTTTATGCAGTATTTCAAATACTCCTCACGACATACCGAAGAGGCAATATTAATCTCACTATCTTCTAAGAAGAAATTACAGCCAAATCATTGACACGACTAGTAATATCTTTGAGTTATATAATTTGTGACATCTCAGAGAATATTTAAATATGAAAACTTCAAAGAATAAATAAAAATAATATAAATTTTTGCCTATCCTCACAGTTCATGTTCAACTATTTATTAAACTGAGTCTATATATGACAAATACCATATTCTACAAGTTATAACTATGTTTGACTATCTTACAATTTCTCCCTGTGAAAAATGAATCCATTTGATTTTTCATTTAGTTTTTTTTATCATATACTCCATTTAGATAACATGCTATTTAAGTATGTATGATGGATGCAACATGTCAGAATTATTAAATTCAGGTACACAGATAGTGCCGATGCGATATAGGAATTTGGGTTATGTTTGAGAAAGCCCCTGAAGATGGCATTGCCATCATTTTCTGTTGCTGTGATGTTGCTAGGCTATAACACCAACTTTATTTGATACCTAAGCATTGGATCCATCAAAATACAGAGTTGTGGAGCTCTGCTCCAACAGATTCATCTACAACACAACTTTCCACATCTAAGGGTCAGGCATTATTGTGGAAGAGTCTGGATAAATTATAACAAGAGATTGGTGTGAGATTGTGTCTCCTAGAAATTTCAAAAGCTATATCCATAAAGTCTCAAAAATGGCTGTCTAAATATTACCTGACAGAGGATGACACCAAGGAACATAATAACACAGAAGGAGGAAAACTTCCAGTGTCTCAACGCCAGATAAAGAACTACAGGAAACAAAAAAAATGCTGAGAGCTAGAGGAATTATCCAACAAGAATGTTATTCCCTGAAAGCGTACACAGGAGTAACATTATACCGGAGGAACAGGAACATTAGTCAGATTGGGCATGTTATAGTTGTGTATTTGTGTGCGTGTGTGTGTGTGTGTGTGTATGTGCCCACGTGTGCGTGCATGCATGTGTGTGTGTATCAACAATTCAATGGAAAGAGGACATGAAGTGCATATAAGGGATCGAAGTGAGTAAAGGGAAGAAATAAATGATGTAAGTACATTACAATAAAAATTAACTGGGTCGTTGTGGCACATGTCTTTAATCCTAAAACTTAAAAGGAAGAGGCAGGCAGATCTCTATGAGTTTGTCAGTCTGATCTACAGAGCCAGTTCAAGGATAGGCAAGGCGACACAATGAAACCCCATCTTGAAAAACAAAACCAAACAAACAATGAAAGAAAAAATATGTTTAAAACCTTGTGCTTTCTTTAAGACTTTAAAAAGCTATAGAGGGGATAACAAAAGTAGTGGAGGATTCCTTCGCAGGCCACCTTGTGTCTACTGTAATAGGCATCTACGATCTATATCATAAATCAATTGCTTATTAGTTATGCTTTGATTTCTCGGTTTACTTTTCAAGACCATAACAACACAATGAATGTCTTGAGGAAACACAGCATGAATGAGATATCAGGGTTCTAAGATATCTATTTCTTCTATCCACTGTAGGCCCCTGGCTATGGGTGTTTTAAGAAAACAAGAAGATGGGACTCCTGTTTGTGAGAAAAAGTGGGTCTTTGACTTCTGCCTTATTTTTGGGCTCTTTTTCTCCTGTTGGGTTGCCATGTCCAACTTAAAACAGATTTGTTTTATCTTATCATGTTCTTTTCTAATGAGAGGCAAAAAGGAAGTGGATCTGGAGGGGAGAGGAGGGAGATCTGGGAACAGTGCAGCGGAGGGAAAATAGAATCAGAATATATTGTGTGAGAAAAAAATCTATTTTTTATAAAAAAAAAGACTCTAACAAGAGGAAAGTACACAATTTAACTTTTTTCTTTTTCTTTCTTTTATTGGGGAGGTGGTAGAAAAAACAATGTAAGGAAAAGAAAACTCCAATAATTGGTGAAAAATGTAGGTATTTATGGTTTGTCTTCATGAAATGGAGAAAACCCAGGAGGAATAAGATATGCCGAAGGTACACAAAAAAATCGCCTATGTAAGACAGATACAATTAATTTTTTCTATAAAACATTAACAGAACACACTAAGTTAATACATCTTAGAAATTTTCTGTGTTTTTTTCAGGTGAACATTGTCACTCTTATTAAATATATAGAATATTTCATCATAACGGGTAAGCCAATTTATGCAATCACTCCAAGATATGATAGACATATAGGTTGTGTTAATCTTTCTTCATAAAAATCAATATCATAATATATATCTTGCATCATTAATGACTACACTCCAGGTGCAGTCCTTCTTTTAGTTAAATAGATAACGTTGATGTGGAGCTGAGTGACATTTTGAATGTTAATTAAGCTAATATCTCCCAAGAGATTATACTATTTTTGTACTGCTGCAAAAACCTTTTTTTCTACAGTCCACAGCCACACATTGTGAAACTCTCCTTTGTCTTTGCTCTTCAAATGAGCAAGGTTGTGTTTGAGTATTATGATAATGTTTATTACCTTAATTATTAATAGTACTGTTCACATTTTCATATGATTTTTATCTGTTTCCAATTTTCTTTGGTTCTTCATCATTGCCTAATTTTATATTTGATTCTTTTCTTGATAGGAACATATTAATATGCTGGTGGTTATAAGTATTGTGAACTTTCTATGTTTCCAGTCTTTGAATATTAGCTAATGTATTGTTTATGGAGCAGAAGTTTAAATGCATTTATGATAATTTATTCTTATATTAATACCTTGGAGTTTCTCTTTCTAGTGTTCCTTATAAATGCTCTATGATGCGCAACATTATTCTGCAGTTTTTCCAATTATTTCTTACAGTGTAGAGGTTTGAGTTTTTATAGTTAACTTTAAAACTACATGAAACAAATTTGGTGTTTTATCAAAGAGAAGTTATTTTTCTTTCTTCAAGTTTCAATTACTAATCTTGGGGATGTTATGAGACCATACTATTGTATTCCTCCAGAGAAATTTGCAATTTTCATGAGGGTAAAGAATTTACTGCAAATTCAGGAATGGAGGTATGTTTTGGGTATGTCTCCAAGTCCGCAAATCTGAAGGGGGTTTGGTTGGGAGCTACTACTCTTTGCTTCAAGAATTGCTTACAGATAAAATTATTTTGATTATTCCAGGAAATTCTTTTTTTTTCATTACCAGAAATAAGAATTTTTATTTATGGTTTTCCCAAGTGTATTTAACATGGAGAGCAACAAAGAGGGTAAGACATAAGACATTGTACAACATCCATCAAAGATGTGATTCAATGCGTGTTCTTCTCAGAAACATGTGCACTGTGTTTAAGAAGGGTCAATAGGATAAATTGTCTGTCTGGTGGGTGAAGTTTCTGGGGGAGAGGGTGGTCACTCTACCTGAGAGGCTGGTTAGGATTTCACTATCCAGGAAATTCTTTACATAAAATATGTTTAGCCTGTCTTCTGATTCGTGCACAGCCTATTGTACTTTTCAGCTTGCTAGGTTGCTACTCATCCAGCTCCTCATTCTATTCAGTGCCTAGTATCCTAAATCAATTTCATGCATTTATCTTTGAAATAAAAAAATTCTAGCTATTAATATCAACAGAGAAATAGACATTTTCTATCTGTCCTGCCTCCCTGGGTTTGTATTTTCATTTTCTCTCCAAATCTTTCTTAATAAATACCTTTTACTTTCCAAAGAATTAGCTGTGCAAATATTAATCAATATTTTTGGCACTTACTGGCTAGATAATTTCAGAAAGTATGAGCCATGTTATTTTCAGGAAAGAGATGTTTTAACCCCCTGAAAATATATTTCATAGTAAGCCTTTTTCTATCTTATTTAATTACTATATGCTCTGTATGAGATAATTTAATTGAAATGCTTGCGAGTTTCCTTATAGCCCCGAATAATAGTTCTTAAACTGGTTGAGACCAATAAACTATCTTCTTAGATTTGAGAGAAATGCCAAGTTTTAGATTTAATTTAATACATAGACCTCTACATCACTAGGGGTTGAAGTAAACTAACAGGCTCCCAGACGGTTTTGGCAGCATCTCAAGTTGGGAGTCGGTATCCTGACATGTCACTTTCCGGAACTGGAGGATCAAAAGAGTAGAAAAATGTATTCTTTAACGAGGGTTGTATATTCTTGCTTCTATTGCTTGAGTTACTATTTTAAGTATATATCTGAAACATTTCAATTATTTTGTTACACAATTTTTGTAATTCCACTATTTTTTTGTTTTGTGCATTTTGAGATCGAAAGTCGGTTGAGAACTATAGTTTCTTGATTATTAAATTGCTATGCTCTCAGTTTTTATCTGGTTTTGTCTATTTGTATCCTGAAAACACAACAGCAATGTTAACTTAATATTTTATTGTTTAAAATAAGATTTTTTTTATTTTTGAGATTATGATATAACTAGATCATTTCTTTGCCTTTTCTCCCTCCAAACCCTCCCATGCATGCCACCTTTTCTTGCTCTTTTTCAAATTCTTGATCTTTAATTATTTTGGCGTGTGATCTATGAACATTTGTGTATGTGTGTTTCTAAATAAATAAATGTAAACTTCTTAGTCTGTATAAAGTTTAATAGATACATATATAAGGCTATTCTGTCTGTTCTTAGCATTCTTTGGTTACCTGTAGCTCTTTGAGGTTCCTGGCACTTTCCCCCATCCATAGTGATATATCTATTGGTATCTTTCCTGTTCAGGTCATATTTAGGCTTGTAGGTGCAGCTGTGTGGGAATAGCATCAGTCATTTATGGGAGACTCAATTTCACAGCAAACTCCCTGATCCTCTGGCTCTTACAATTTTTTTTTCTTTCTTACACGATGACCCCTGAACCTTAAGAATAGGAGCTGTGTTGTAGATGTACCCAATGGAACTGCAAAACACAACTCTGCATTTCATTGGTTGAAGTTTTGTGCAATAGCATCTATGTGTTTCAAAGCAAAGTTTCCTTGATGAGGGCTAAGAACTACAGTAATCTGTGAGTATAAGAACCAATATTGATTATGTAGTTAGGGATTATGAGGATTTCAAAAATTAACATTCTCTGTTCTCCAAAACCCATGACTTCACTAACCCTGCGTCGTTGGCTAGGTTTCCCGTGCAAGGCATGATTTCCCTCTTGTCAAACAGTCTTAAGACTAATTAAAGAGTGTTTTTTTTATTAATATTATATAGGAAGTCTTTCTTCCTTTGTAGTAAATCCAATTTTTGAAAGTATCTGTTATAGGCTGTTTTTAAGTACAATTTGACAGTAATTCTGGTAAAGAACAGAGACACATATTTATAAAGAATATGATCAATTAAATTTATTTCAACTATGTTTGGTTTTTTTGTTTTGTTTGTTTTTGTTTTTATTTTCAAGACAGGGTTTCTCCATAGCTCTTTGGTTCCTGTCCTGAAACTAGCTCTTGTAGACCAGGCTGGCCTCGAACTCACAGAGATCCGCCTGCCTCTGCCTGGGATTAAAGATGTGCACCACCACCGCCTGGCCTCAACTATCTGTTTTTGATATTATACATACCTTTACTACTATGTGGATTTTGTTGACTCTTTTCTGACTTTTCTTTGAATTACTTATTGTTTCTTTTTCCTCTCTAATGCTTTAAAAAGTATTTTATTTAAACATTTTATTCATTAATTGAGAAACTTTAATATGTTAACAAAGCAAAATTAATTTTAATCACTTTCTTTTCTCAAAGAACAAAATGATCCTCTAAGAAGAATTTTTGCTGCTTACCTGTCATCTGCATTTCATGTTATCATTTGAAATTTTAGTCCTTGCATGAACCTTTGAATTTGAGATCTACAAAGTTTTCTACAGGCCACTCATTCCAGCACTCACAGAACCCGAAGAAGCTTTTACACTTAGCTATTCTTTATAACAGTTGAAACATACAGATTAAATTAAGAAAATGCAAACCATGCATAGAGTAGAGGTCATGAAAATTCTGAGGGAGCTATTAGATGCATGGACACTGCTTTGTCTCTTAGCAATATCTAAAAATGTGTATGGAGTATGAGCAATTGAATCTGCAAAAAAATTTTAAATCATTTTCTCCATTTTGAATTGTTTGTGTATTTCCACAAGTGTAATTTCTCATGAAACTCTGAACATACTAGATCTCTTAAGGTGACTTTGGAACCTGTTTTCTTTTGACATTCAGAGGGCATGATTTCTACCATGGATGTTTCAGTTTGAGGCACGTTTGTGTCAGAACGCCTCTTTCCTCCATTTCTGGAAGTTTCTGGGAAGACTTGCTGAGTGAATTAATGAGGGACCTTAATTCTGCACGTTTCTCAACCTGTGTCTCCATGGGCTTTCCTTAGTCATTAGGACACTGAAATGTTTAATTTTAATATGTGCATAGTCTTCTTTCAGCTCTAGAAAAAATTAAAATAAAAACTTGCCCTTTTGATAATTCCTTGTCTTATCCTCTCTCTACATACTCCTCCAGTATTCTAGATTTGTATTAGTTTTATATTTTTCCTAATTCTCAAACAAGTGTTCATGAAATCCACACCTCCTCTCCCTTCTGTTATGGAGGTTTGAACTTACATTTTAATTAATTCCATTTTCTATGCCCCTTTACTGCTTTTTTTTAAACTTTCACTATTGACAAAATGTTAGGACTTTAGACTAAGGATGACAATAGACAATGACAGTTTCAGCTTTTTTTTTATTCCTGCAAATACTCAAAACACAATCAGCCCTAGTTTTCACAGTTTTCCTGTTAAAAAGACAGGTATTTGGAAGTGTTCATCCCAGACATATAGATCACTCTATGGAATATCATGATAATAATATATCAAAAATAAATGAAAATAAGATAGCTTGTTGCTACATATGAGGATAGTGATTACAAAAATCTTAGAGAAAATTAAGGGGAAAGCATTTTAATTTAAAACATAGTATCTATTAATGTTCACTGGAACTCTAAAATTTATTATTAAAATGTATAAAATTCATAGTTATCTGACCTTTTATTTTTTCCTAACTTTAATTAAAATTGTTTCATGTGAACTTCAGAGGGTATGTTAAAATTTAATATTTCTCAATATTGAATGCAATGTAAAGTCATGGACTACATACTGTGATATTATCTTCTGAAAGAGTAACATACTTTTATTGGGGCAATTCAAAATAATGATTCTTAGCATTGTGAAGCAATGATGCAAAATGAATTTGAAGGTGATGTGTCGAGTTATTCCTTGATAATTATGAAAGCCGGTGGTCCTGTCATGTTTCTGAGAAAAGCATATGTATCCAGCAATCAGTCTGAAACTATCTAGGACATTAAGAACTGAAAGATTAGACCAAATAAATGATGAAATAAATAAATTCTTTATTCCATTCGAGAATATTAATTTTAGGGCAATGTTAAATCTGTGGACATGGCTTTATGTCACAGGCAATCTGGAGACGTGTTATTGTTCCTGATGTTCTAAGTACCTAGGACCAAGCTTCCTAGAACTCCTTGTACCCTTCTAATTGAGTGCTCACACACTCTTTCCTCATCGTGGAGATTCTAAATGAAGAACCATAGCTATGACATGCAGAATTTATTCATAGGACATTATTTTAACTCTCTCTAATATTTATAGATTTAAAAGCACATGACTCTCCCAATGTAACTTCACAAGAGGTAGGTTCATGACCTATGATTTGTTTTCTTGTTTATTTAAAATAGTATATGTTGAATAATAAATGTTAATAATAAGCTGACTGAGAAAACGAGCATTTTAAGTAAATTACCTGGCTTAACTTTGGAAAAGACTTTTAAAAACCTCAAAGTTTTTAAAATTGAATTTATAACTAACATTTCTAATTAGCAAACACACGTAACAATTTTTCCCGTTCTGCGTATCTGAAATACCTAAGATTGAAGGCTGTTTTTATACTAGTAATGTTTTAAACCATGATGAAAAACACTCAAAAGCATCCTCTCCAATTCTTAAAAATTACCAAAATATGTCAACGTAAATTATGATCAACTTGGCAAATCCTGAGATAGAGTATTCTCATTTCACTCGGCTCCGAATTCTTCACTTAGAAACAGAGTATAATTAACCACAGCCTTAATGATGTCACCTGCAGCTTAGAAACCAGTGCCTACCCTGGCTGCCACTCATTAGGATACATGAATATTTATTGAAATGAATCATTAAGACTGAGACATATTGAAGTTGCTACTTTTCCCAATTCCTCCTGTTGAATGTGCCTCCATCAGTTTATTGGCTCTATCTAGAACTCCCTTCCTTTTCCTACCCCCCTTCTCCTCACAAACCCTTTCTTCTTCTTCTTCATTGGCCCTCATTCATATTTCAAGGATGTGTGTACCCTTCCCCAGTCAATATTCCCTTAAAGCGTCTCTGAGTCCGGGCATAGTAGGGCGCTTCCTTTTGCTCTCTGTGGTGTATTTTGCTTACTACTTGATTTTGCACATTTGAAAGTTCATTTAAGTGATAAAATGCTCTTGGATACAATCTCTGTCTTCAAATTCTTACCACCCCAGTACTAAGAGGCAGGTTCATAGTACACTCCATAAATGTTTGCTAAGTTTAGGGCTGTTTGCCAGTGTATTTGTCTCTAATAGTTGTTTTCAGTTCATTTGTTGTTCCCCTTTCTTTTCTAGCCTAGGATAGCCTCAACGCTGCTGTGCACTGAAGGAGGATGATCTAGCCTTCTTACCCTCCTGTCAACACCTCCTAAGGCCTGGAGTTGCTGGTGTGTATCACCAGGATATGGCCGCAATTCTTTAGTAACTGGATTCTAGCTACTTTTCTAAAGCTTCGCAGAATGGCCTGATCTTTCAGTTTCTTTCCAATTTCTTCTCCCTTTGGTGTTATTGAGTGTATTTACTTCTTTCGTTATCCTTCTCTTTTTCCATGACGTGCTTTGCATCTTTCTATTCTTTCAAATCTCATTACTTAAGAGTAGCAATTTTTTAAATCTATTTCCTTATCCTTCACTACTAGACTTCCTTTGTTTTTCATAATTTTTTTTTCTTAAACTCAGTCTTGCTAGGTTTGCATCATTGGTATCTCTCCTTGCACTTCTCTGTGTATATTGATTGCACTGTTAGACCTCTCCTGTTGTGTTATTTGGAACACTGATAGTCACGTGAGCCATGACAGTCTGGGTAACCACATGGAGTCATGACTCCACTCTAAGATGCAGACATCTTGAGTTTCACCTTTGCGCTGACATTCTAATTTCAAAACTATTACACAATGAAATTCCCATGTAAGCATGCCTAGAATAACTAATCCTGGTGTGGGTCCCATGTGTGACATCCAAGTCTTCCGTCAACTTGATGATTCAGTCTGAAGCCCTTTCTCTCTGCTGTCCCATCTCAGTGGGTTCTTTCTATGGCAGGACTGAACAGAACCCCACAGTTCAAGATGCAGAGTTGAAAACCAAGGGAGAAAGAATTTCACACACTTTGTGCTGGAGATAGTGGTTGCTATCATGATCCTATAGCTGTGTGTTTGTACTAATCTCAAACAACTACAAGGAACTCAAGAATAAATGTTATTTATTAATGTTAGGGAATGGAGTGTTCAGACTTTTCTTCCAATTTCACTGGGTATATTTGTCTTTAATAATGTGTGAAGTCACCTATATTTTTTAAATGAACAAAACCAAAATATTTTATTTAAGCTATTGCTGAAATGCCATTTTCCACTATGGTTGATCATCACATCCTAATTTTAATGATGCCTCTTCCCCTTGCTCCTAGTTTCATTTTTTTATTACTATTATCCATTGTGTGTGCTCAACTGTTGAATTATAAATTACTTAAAAGGGTGTTCATTTTTATTCGTTTTCAGTTTTAGTCATTAAAATTCTAAACACTTAGCAAAGAACCTGGCATAAATAGATACTGAAAATGTTTATTAGTGAATGGTAAATGAGAGTGGACAAGCAATAGCATGCTCAAATCACTTTGTAAAATAAATGTATATTCTTTTATTAATGTATATAAATTTTTATATTCTCCTATCAGAATATTGAAAATGTATTTAGCACATTGCAACTTTAAGCATGGATGGTCTCAAAGGATATTTATGGGTGTTCCCCTGTGGTGATGGCATCATATTTTAAAATTAAGTATGACCATGCTCAGAATGAGTTCCTGGGTTTTGATTATTAACCAGTGGACTCCTTCCAGCATTCCAAAGCACTGACTTGTGGTTACCATGTGAATATTTCAGGAATAGTTCTTTCATTACCTATTTCTTAGAATAGCAGCTCTCAGCTCTCCCTTCTGTCTGGGTCCATGATTTCACCCTGAAATGTGCATTCTCTTACTGACGATATCTGTTAGTGACTGAAAAGATCATAGAGAAGTTAGTGAAAAACCGCAGGTGTGTCCATTTCAAGAAAGCACTGAGAGGAGTTGGGGCATGGCTCAGTTGATAGACGACTGTCTAGCATGCCTGGGGTCCTGCGTTCCATCTTCAGAGCCACCAAAGAGGAGAAAAGGAAAGAAGAAAATAAACCAAATTGGCCATGGAAAGCAAGGGAACAGAATTTCTGATAAGAAAGAACAGTCTTTACTTGGCATGATTAACTTACAATATTTTTCTTACTGAAATATACATTGATGTGGATTTTAAGAGACAGGAAACTACAATATCTGGAATAAAAGATGGGGGGTTAAGGAAGATATCCTGAGATATGGCGTGTGTCTTGTATCACCTACACTGTATTCAGAAATGGTGTCTCAAATCCTGTGGTTTGAGTGTTTTTGAGAGAAGAGAATCAGTCAGAGCTGGACAAAGGCTGTCAGGGATCTCCTCTGAAGCTGCTCTATAATTCCATGTCTGAGTTGCTTATAAGTTTCCATCTGAAGCCTTTTTAATAAAGGTGTGGTTATTAATTTCCCAATATCCTACTACTTACTCAGTTTCATTTAAATTTGCTTTGACCTTCACTATTTATGAAGTGGTTTCCTTCCTGATCCACAGAGAGTCACAGAATCATGACACATAAGCTGCTGAATTGGTGTGACAGAGAAATGAAAAGGCTGACAGTGGATTGTGCTTCCCACGATAAAGCCTTTGAGTTTCGGTACATTGCAAGTGGACCTGGGAGAAAGTTCTCTTTTCTTGACTTTACAATTTGAAAACACTACAGGAAAGAGACTATCAGTGCTGCGTGAAACAGCATTTTAATCCACAGATTGCTGCTACTTAATTATCCATGTTACTGACAAGTTCTTTTTCTACTTAACCTGCATAAATTTTCATGTCCATTTTTGTGTAAAGGAAATGAGATGAGTAACTAGCATCTTTTTTTTTTTATTGAGAAAAGGAAGAAAAAAAAAAACAAGTTTCCACCTCCTCCCAGCCTCCCATTTCCCTCCCCCTCCTCCCACCCTTCTCCGGCTCCTCCCACCCTTCTCCCCCTCCCCGCACTCC